>NC_057810.1:411427992-411727992 GCF_018294505.1 Triticum aestivum | reverse complement strand
ATCGACGCGGCTAATCAACGGGCTATGGATATGCCCATTAATTGATGTCAATGTGAGGAGTAGGGATCGCCATGCAACGGATACACTAAGAGCTATAAGTGTATGAAAGCTCAAACTAGAAACTAAGTGGGTGTGCATCCAACTTGCTTGCTCATGAAGACCTCGGGCGTTTGAGGAAGCCCATCGTCATAATATACAAGCCAAGTTCTATAATGAAAATTCCCACTAGTATATGAAAGTGACAATATAGGAGACTCTCTATATGAAGAACATGGTACTACTCTGAAGCACAAGTGTGGTAAAAGGATAGTAACATTGCCCCTTCTCTCTTTTTCTCTAATTTTTTATTTTCTCTTTTTTATTTTTTTATTTTTGTGGGCTTCTTTGGCCTTTTTTTATTTGGGCCTCTTTGGCCTCTTTTATTTTTCATAAAGTCCGGAGACTCATCCCAACTTATGAGGGAATCGTTGATTCCATCATCCTTTCCTCACATGGGACAATGCTCTAATAATGGATCATCACACTTTATTTACTTACAACTCAATATTACAACTCGATATCTAGAACAAAGATATGACTCTATATGAATGCCTCCAGCGGTGTATCGGGATGTGCAATGATCTAGCGTAGCAACGACATCAATAAACGGACAAGCCATGAAAACATGATGCTAGCTATCTTATGATCATGCAAAGCAATATGACAATGAATGCTCAAGTCATGTATATGATGATGATGGAAGTTGCATGGCAATATATCTCGGAATGGCTATGGAAATGCCATAATAGGTAGGTATGGTGGCTATTTGAGGAAGATATAAGGAGGCTTATGTGTGACAGAGTGTATCATATCATGGGGTTTGGATGCACCGGCGAAGTTTGCACCGACTCTAGAGGTGAGAAAGGGCAATGCACAGTACCGAAGAGGCTAGCAATGATGGAGGGTGAGAGTGCGCATAATCCATGGACTCAACATTAGTCATAAATAACTCACATACTTATTGTAAAAAAAATATTATCCATCGAAACATAGTATTACACGCATGCTCCTAGGGAAAGGGTTGGTAGGAGTTAACCATCGCGCGATCCCGACCTCCACACAAAGGATGACAATCAAAAAAATAAATCATGCTCCGACTTCATCACATAACGGTTCACCATACGTGCATGCTTTGGGAATCACAAACCTCAACACAAGTATTTCTACTAATCCACAATTACTCACTAGCATGACTCTAATATCACCACCTTTATATTGCAAAACTATTGCAAGGAATCAAACATATCATATTCAGTGATCTACAAGTTTATGTAGGATTTTATGACTAACCATGTGAATGACCAATTCCTGTCAACTCTCTAAATAGATATAAGTGAAGAAAGAGAGTTTAATTCTTTCAACAAAAGATATGCCCATGCTCTAACAAATATAAGTGAAGCAAAAAAGCATTCTACAAATGGCGGTTTTCTATGTGAAGAGAAACAAGCAACCCAAACTTCAAATGATATAAGTGAAGCACATGAAGCATTCTATAAAGCCATACTCAAAAGATTTAAGTGAAGTGCAATGAGCATTCTATAAATCAACCATGGATAATCTCATACCAGCATGGTGCATAAAGTAAACGTGAAAACTAAATGCAAAAGACGCTCCAAGATTTGCACATATCGCATGAACGAAACGAATCCGAAAACATACCGATACTTATTGAAGAAAGATGGGATGCCTTCCGGGGCATCCCAAAGCTTAGACACTTGAGTCTCCTTGAATATTTACTTGTGGTGCCATGGGAATCCCCAAGCTTGAGCTCTTTCCTCTCCTCCTTTTCCTCATTTCAAGACCTCCTCGATCTTCGAACACTTCATCCACACAAAACTTCAACAGAAAGCTCGGTAAGATCCGTTAGTATAATAAAACAAATAACTACTCTAAGTACTGTTGCAAACCAATTCATATTTTGTTTTTGCATTTTAACTACTTTAATATAACTGTTCCATGGCTTAATCCAATGATAGAAATTGATAGTTTCATCAAAACAAGCAAACTATGCATCAAAAAGAGAATCTATCTTAAACATGACAGTCTGTAGTAATATGAAAATTCACCATACTTATGGTACAGAAAAAATTATGCTAAAATTAGGATAAAATAAATAATTTGTGTAGCAAGACATTGCAAAAAGTTTCAGAACCGTTTGACGTTCCAGTAAAAAATTGTAAAATCGCGCACTACAGCCAAAGTTTTTGTCCTACACCGCACAAACAAACAAGAATTGTAAACATCCTAAAGGCAAACATCCTAAAGGCAAACCTTGGCACATTATTTTTATAATACAATGGAATTGTACAAGGGGATAATTTTTGTTGTTGAAAATTTTATGTAATCAAGATTCGCAAAGTTTCCGTGAGCATGAACAAAGTTCAAGGAGCTCCCCCACTTCAACAATGCTTGTCTTTCTTACTTTCACTTTCCTTTTTGAAAAGTTTTGGGTTCCCCTCTTTATTTTTTTGTTTTTATACTATATAAAAGCACTGAACATAAATAAATGACTCTCTAAAACTTCCGGGTTGTCTCCCTGGCAGCGCTTTCTTTAAATCCATTAAGCTAGGCATATAGTGCTCAAGTGATGAATCCACCTGGATCCCAAGGTATATCGAAGCCAATTTTAATTAACAATGATTTGTAATTTAGTAGTGAGTAGAAAGTAACATATATCAAGCAACAACGAAGTCTAACTCTCTTCCTATGCATCGGCATGTCATAAAAGAACATTTCATGCACACCAAGTAAAGGCCAATGGATAGTATAAGCAGTTTCTTGCAATTTTATCATATTGGAAACATAGAGAGGTGGAGATATAGTTCCTCTCTCATAATAATTGCAAGTAGGAGCAGCAAGCACATGCATATTATATCTATCTATATCATCATGTGTAGTAGTAAAATGCAACCCATCAATACAATCCTTAATAAGGGCAAACTTCTTCGATATAGTGTAGTAGGGAGAATTCGAAAAATAATAGGACTATGATGCGTGGGTGCAATAGCAACAATTTCATGTTTAACATAAGGAACTATAGCAAGTTCATCTCCATAAGCATAATTCATATTGGCATCTTGGCCACAAGCATAGCAAGCATCATCAAAAAGGGATATTTCAAAAGAATCAACGAGATCATAACAATCATCATAGCAATTATCCTTCGGTAAGAACGAAGGGAAATTAAACAATGTATGAGTTGAAGTGTTACTCTCATTAGAAGGTGGGCACAGATAGCTAATCCGCTCTTCCTCCTTTTGTTCTTCGCTCTCCTCATCACCTTTTTCATCCAATGAGCTCACAGTTTCATGAATTTCTTCTTCCATAGACTCCTGCAAAATATTAGTCTCTTCTTGGACAGCGGAGGATTCCTAAATATATGGTTTAACATAGGCATTAGAAGCATAATTATCATAACAATATTTAAGTATGGCAAAATTTTCAGATTTGTAGAGAGTAGCATCATACTTTTCAATCAAAGAAGCAATTTCATAAGCACCCTTAAAAGCAACAAATTCTTCAATTTGTTGAACATCATAGTAATTATAAACACCCTTGGCATACGAAGATGCGATTCCATTATCACTAAACTCACATTGGTAGGGAAGGTGTTTCTTAGGGTTTTCAGAACAACAAGTAACATCATATATTTCACATAACTTCCAAGCATGACATTGCAAACGATGAATTTGATCCAGTAAAAGTTTCCCCTTTTGAGATAAGTGGTGTCGCACATAACAAGCATGATCATTTAAAGATTTGCCCTCAACTAAGCTAGTTGGGGTTTCAGCACGAGCACAAAGGGATCAAAGATGATCCAAGTAAAAAAGCTTCAGGAGTGTGATAGATTTTCAGTGGTTCTTCAACCATTCGGGTAGTAGGTACAACTAATTTTTTTGGTATTTTTCATTTCCTACCCATAACTAAAGATAGAAAACAACTAAGAACAGCAAATAAAAATTACTTAGTGATAAAGTAGACAAACACACACGAGAATATTCACCCCACGCTATGACTCCCCGGCAAAGCGCTAGAAAAAGGTCTTGATAACCCACAAGTATAGGGGATCAATTGTAGACTCTTTCGATAAGTAAGAGTGTCGAACCCAACAAGGAGCTAAAGGTAGAACAAATATTCCCTCAAGTTATATCGACCACCGATACAACTCTACGCGCGCTTGACGTTCGCTTTACCTAGAACAAGTATGAAACTAGAAGTACTTTGCAGGTGTGATAGGATAGGTTTACCAGATAATAAAGAGCACGTAAATAAAAAGTAGGGGCTGTTTAGATGAAGACACAACTAAGTTAGTTTAAGTACAGAGCTTTTTGTCACGAGAAAGTTATTTGTCCCTAGGCAATTGATAACTAGACCTCTAATCACTATTGCATTTTTTTAGGGAGAGGCATAAGCTAACATACTTTCTCTTCTTGGATCATATGCACTTATGATTGGAACTCTAGCAAGCATCCTCAACTACTAAAGATCATTAAGGTAAAAGCCAACCATAGCATTAAAGTATCAAGTCCTCTTTATTCCCATACGCCATGACCCACTTATCCGTGCTTGTGTTTCAGTCACTCACGCAATGCAGACAATAAGCAAAGCATGGACATATTGCAACACCCTACAGCGGAAATACCTGATTCTTGCGTGACATGGAGAGCACCATAGGACAGCACCAATAATAAAACATGCAACTCAAACCAATCACGATCATCAATTAACCCATAGGACAAAATGGATCTACTCAAACATCATATGATAGGCATACATCATTGGGAAATAATATATAGCGTTGAGCACCATGTTTAAGTAGAGATTACAGTGGGTAAAAGAGGGGTTACACCGCTGCATGGAGGGGGGAAGAGTTGGTGATGAGGGCGGTGAAGTTGTTGGTGTAGATTGTGGTGATGATGATGGCCCCGGCGGCGTTCCGTCGCCACCGGAAGCAAGGGGGAGAGAGCCCCCCTCCTTCTTCTTCCTTGGCCTTCTCCCTAGGTGGGAGAATGGTTCTCCCTCTGGTCCTTGGTCTCCATGGCATGGGTGGGGCGAGAGCCCCTCCGAGATTGGATCTGTCTCTCTGTCTGTTGTGGAATTGTCACGTCAGATGTCCTAGTGAAAGGACTTAGTCGTGGAGCCATCGCAACTAGGAATCTTAAAGGGGTTGATCGGGACAAAGGACGCGGGGTTTATACTGGTTCGTCCCCTTACGGTGAAGGTAAAATCCTACAATCCAATTTTGATTGGGATTGCTTATGTCTCGATTACCAGGGAGAAAAATTTCTTGACCTAGCTCTCAATCTTATGTTACTTGCCTTGAACCGCCACCAGGCCATCCCTTTATATACAGAGGTCAACGCCCAGCGGCTCACAGAGTCCCGACCGGCTCATAAATAGTGTCCGGCTCGGTATCTAACTATTCTTGTCTTACAATACAAGTTATGTTCATATGGTGGTTTACCTCTATGGGCCTTAAGTCACCTCTGGGCTTTGGGCCCTTAACTGAACCGCCATCTTCAAGCTTTGTCTTGGGCTTCAAGAGTAATCATAGGTATAACCCGGCCCCTCCTGGGTGGGTCATACCTAATAGTTATATCCCCAACATTAGGCCCCAGATTGATTTAAACTGGTTCATGTCAATCTTCAACACTTAAGAAAAATCTTCTGCTCTTTGCTTATAAAATTTTTGTAACCCGCCGTGACATCATCCTTTGGATTTGTCGTAACCCGCCATGACGTCATCTGCCATTAATGCACGTTTTTGTCCAACATATCTCAAAGGATCCTTACCTTAATGACCATCCCGAGAATCGAGGCGTCCTTGTAGCTGGATAACTATGTTTTCGGCCTCCTCGTTTTTCACGCCCACTTATCAGTCTTTCCTTATAAATAGGCACGACCAGGTCTTTCCTCATTCTCCCCTTTCCTCATCTTCTTCCTCTCGCAACCCTACTGCCGCTCGAGCTCCACCGCCGCCACCGCAGAGCACCTTGTCTTCCTCAACCTCGGCCGCTGCATCAACCTGAGTCGAACCAGAGAACGGCGGCGACCCTCCGTAGTAGATCTGCAGCTGTAAGTCTTCGCCTTTCCACGCCTCATATCCGCATTAGGGTTTGCGAGTTCTTATGTGTTCTTCGTTGTTCCTCTTGGTTTCTTCGTATTTCCTCCACCGCGGTCTCTTTTGATCCAAAACAAATATAGAACTCATGCGGTAGTCGTTTTGCGTCCATTTTTTATACTAGCAGATCCCTTTTTTTTGTAAATAAATCTCATTTGGACTCACGAACTCATCTGTACTAGCTTTTTTGGTCTAGAATATTTTATTTTCCTGAACAACCATCGATCCAAAATAATAGTTGCAGCCTATGAAACTTGTTCGTGTAACACTTAGGCAAAAACTATATTTTGTTGGATCCTCCTAGCCATGGTGACTCTTATCACCGGTTTATAATTGCAATGCTCAATTGATAACCTTAACCACTCATGGCGGTTTAAATAATATGGTTGCTCATAACGCTCATGGCGGCTTAAATAACATGACATAATTAGTCATATACCATTAGGCCCCTTTATAAGCCGCCATCTTGAATATGTACTATAATGTTTCCCTCTGGCTTAAATTTGAACCGGAAATTTTACTCTTTCTTAGGCTTCTGTCACAATGCCGCCCAAACAACCCACTTCATGCAATTGGGTCAAATCCATCGTCACAAATAGTACGCTTGATGATTTTGTGAAGACTGGCTATCTGCCAAAGAAGGAAGCTATGTCATATCGTGCTCCTGATCCGACGGAGGAAATTCCTCAGCCCAAAGAGGGGGAGGTCGTCATCTTCACTGACCATATGAACCGGGTTTTTCACCGCCTGGCTCAAAATTCTTCAGGGACGTCCTGCGCTTCTTTGACCTCCGTCCTCAAGACATCGGACCAAATTCTGTGTCTAATATTTGCAATTTTCAAGTCTTCGGTGAGGTATATCTTGGAGAAGAACCCAGCTTGCTACTCTTCAGAGAGTTATTCTACTTGAACCGCCAGAATGAATGTGTCAATGGACCTAGCTTGGAACTTGGCAGGGTCTCAATCCAACGTCGGAGAGACGCCATTTTTCCTTATGCCAATCCACCAAGTCATCCCAAAGACTGGAACCAGACATGGTTCTCTTGCCAAGACACCTCTCCGGCAGATGAGAACCCTCTGCCCAGCTTTCGTGCTCTGCGTCTTGAGTCCAATCATCCACTTCCTAATAAGATAATAGCCGCCGAACGCAAGATGCTCGCCCACACCCTGGTTAAAATCAAGGCTCTTTTGGGGAATGGGCTAAATGGTATTGACTTGTTCGGGTTTGGCTCGCCTGGCGGATCATTCCATTGAGCCGCCGTCCCGGTATGATGTGCACCTATACGGGCAAGAAGGATGACCCTCTACGGCACAGCTCGGACGATTTACCTAACCACGTCATTGATGACATGACAAAGCCTCTCCTGAATGAAAGCTTAGCAGATTGCGGCAAGGTGGGCTTAAGCCCCTTCTGCGATGCTAACCCGGCTCCAGTGGTAAGCCGCCAACCTGAATAAATTACCTTCATCCTTTGATGTTTTGTCTGTACTCACACCTTTGCTGATTTTCATAGGCTGATGATAAATTGTGGAAGGCTAAATATGATCATGAGGCTGCGAAGAAAGCCAGGAAGGCCAAGAGAGCTGCCAGGAAAGAAGCCGCCAAGAAGAAGGGAAAGAAGGCTAGCGCCTCTGACTTGCTTCTACTAGAAGATACTTCTGAGTCGGAGGTAGCCCTTGACTCTCTTGGCTCCTTTTTAACCATCTTATTGACACCGATTATCATCAGGTGGACACGGGAACAAGTCATGGAAAGGATGAAGAGGTAACTATCATTTCCTCCGACTCAAAGCCTTTGCCAAGATAGAAAATCCAAAGAGTAACCCGGAAAGTAAGATTTTCACATCCCTTAGCTTATCAAGATCCTCAATTTCTTTTGAAGCGACAGATTAATGAGAGCCGGAGGCAGACCCGGACCAGCAAGGATGCGGAACTCTCCTCCGGCTTACCGAATACACCAAGGAAGCGCCGGAACAAGGTCACCTTTGATTTATATCTGTTTTATCCTTTGGCAGGTCTCACTCGTCAACCAGTCAATTCTTCTGACTCGAATTATCAGGAAACTTCACCTTCCTCCAACGACTCAATGCAGTCCAATTCGCCGGCTTTCAAGACCGCTCCAGGGTAATGATAACTTGTTTATCCTATGTTCATTTCAATTCATTATATTTGCACTGACCTTTTGATCTTATGCAGCGGAAAAGCAAAGCCGAGCAAAAATGTGAAGAAGAGCAAGCCGGCCGAAGAACCGATCTTCAAAGATCCGGAACTTGGAACGGCCACGCCTGAGGCCTCTACTCACTGAGCCAGCTCATGACACGCCAACACCAATTGCTAACACGCCTGCCGAGCGAGCCGCCGATGGCTCTGAAAACCCGGAAGTCTCTAGCCCAGCCAGGATAGACAATCCTCAAGACACTGATGTCGAGATCACAAAGATCGGCTACATTGAGCTGGCCAAATGTGCTGGCCAAATGTTCTGCCAAAGAAGATCACCTGGAACGCCACAAGGTCAGGTTTGATGTTGCTGAGTATACTCACATGAGTATTCGATCAGTTTTTTCTGGCTATCTGAGCCAAGTACACAACAGCCCTGACATCGAAATTGATATGGTGAAGCAGATGCACCAGAAGTTTGTGATACAATCTCTTCTCTGTACTGAATTATCCTTACTATGCCAGCCCCCAAGTCTATTGCTTATGATGAATATGATGTAGACTTAAAAACAAACTTATGAACATTAGTGATATATTTGGACAAAACATGTAAAAAATCCGGCTTACTCGGTAGTCCCCAAGGGCCGGTTTAAGCAACATGTTTGAGCCGGTCCTTGACATGATTGTATAGAATAAAAAACTTGTAAAATGTAACAGCAATATGCATTAGCCCCCAAGTACCAAGTACTCTTGATTGCAAAGTGCTTGGGACTTACTCTCATGAACTGCCACTTAGGTAAAATTCTTCGGTAGACATTAGCCCCCAAGTGCCAAGTGTTGTTGCTTGCAAAAGACTTGGGACTTAATATTTTATGATAACAGCCATGATTTTGACCCGGTATTTGTACAGGACACCACTAATCAACTTCAATTAGAAGTATCTGACTTGAAGAACCGCCTGGAAGCACAAGAGACAGAAACCCAAAGAGCCAACTCAAAGTTTGAATTCAGTGTATCTGAACAAGAGAAACTGAAAAAAGACTTTGAAATGGAGAAAAAGGCCTGGGTTGAAGAAAAGATCGCTTTGACTAGTCAAGCTGATAAAGCAGAGGTGGCTCTTGAAGAGGCGACCGTCGAATTATCCGGCTTAAAACGCCATGTCTCTCAGATGGTCTTAGCAATCTTTCGTAAATCCCCCTGCAAGTGTCAAATATTTGAATCTTTCTAGTGATCATATAAATTGTCATTAACTCACCTAACATTGCTATGTAGGCCCCAAGAGTTCAAATCTTAACCAAGACATGCTGATAAAGCTAAAGGCGGTTTACACGTTGGTGGAACAACTCTACACCGCGTCTCAGCGTGCTTTAGCCACAGTGGCCTTGTCAAATGAAGTGCCCACACTCCTGGTGGATGTGCTAAGGAAACTCTATGTGCTGCCCCAGCGATTCAATGAACTAAGGCGATCGTCTGCAAGAGCCGGAGCCGTGGCCGCTTTAAGCCGGGCCAAAGCTTGGCTTCCAGAATTAGACCCGGCCGACATCGCCATTGGGTATCTAAGCCTTAAGGAGGATGGCTCACCATTTGAACAAGAGGAATTCGCCACTTGTGTGAAGGAAATACGCCCTGTGGCTACACTGATTGCTGATGAGGCGGATCTCACTAGGTACCAGCCGGGTTATGACGCGGAGAACCGGAGGATTCCAATGCCACATTATGAAGTGACCAGCTTGATCCCACCAATACGTAAGCATACCTTCGCCCCTGACATTGACCCGGACGGATTATTGATGATGAAGCTGAATTTGAAGCTTTGAATGGCATTGACTGGTCATCATCAACCTTCCAGGATAGGGAACTCGGCGAAGAAGTGGAGAGGGCTGACCCGGAAGCTTCAGGTCAACAAGAGAATTGATCCGCCGGGCGGCTCATATATGTGGTCTGTTGAAAAAACAATTTTAATCATTTGGACTCGGGGATTCATGTAATAGGGTAGAAATAAATTTGTTTTGCCGTGCCAGCGTCCATGTTTCGGTGCTCAACACTGTTAAGTCGTCATCTTATATTCACCCATATTATACTTATCAGATGTTTCCTTATGCCGAAGAAAGCCTTTGAACTTTCCTGCACACAGAAAGAGAACACAAGAAGCCTTGGTGGCTTATCGCAAGGCGGGTCATAGTATCTTTATATATAACCATTAATATGGAAAAAGGAGTCGCAGATAATCCTATTATGAATTATAGCTTGGAGACACAACTATAATATCATACCTGTGATTTTGAGTTTGCACTGCCAGTTTATGTAACCTGAACAGTAAGGGTGATAACCCAATCCTTAGAAGCCAATACTTCCAAATGTATGATGATTATCATATGATGGCGACTTATCGTCCAAAGCCAAGCCTGGTTAAATTTAAACCACACTTAAACTTAGATCTGAACAAGAAAGTCTCAAGAAAAAATCCAAAAATTGTCTCCAAAAAACTTAAACCAGATAAAAAGAAAAAATCGAGGCTTGTGATTCGAATACGATCAGTAAACCTTTCCAAAGGGGTTAAGCTAGGATTCGAATATGATCATGTAGCCCCTAGTGGCTTGGCGTTGTGCCGATCAAGAGGGTACCGACAGCTATGTTCTCTTTGGTTCGAATACGACCTATGTTTGAACAGGAAGCCCCCTAATGACCTTGAGAATTTTTTAACGACTCTGATTCGAATACGATCAAAGTCGGAACCAAAAGGGGTTAAGATATGATTCGAATATGATCAAGAAGCCCCCTAGTGGGCTTGGCACTGTGCCGATCAAGAGGGTACCAACAGCTATGTTCTCTTTGGTTCGAATATGACCTATGTTTGAACAGGAAGCCCCATAATGATCATGAGGTTTAACAACTAGATTCGAATATGATCATGAGCCGGACCAAGAGGGTTAAGCTAGATTCGAATATGATCAGCCCCCAATTGGTCATTTGAAATGACAATGATGAATACATATGATCTTCTAGGATGAAAAGGACAGAGGTCCTGCTTTATTAATTATCATAATATATACATCGTCAAAATATGTACATCATGAGAGCCGGCGGCTCAAGTGTAGTAAGGCCGAAGATGAGCGATATTCCACGGCCGACGGGTCTCTTCCTCCGATTTACGTGAGTCTTTGTGCTCTCGAACATCAATAAGGTAGTATGACCTATTGTTCAAGTTCTTGCTGACCACAAAGGGCCCTTCCCAATGCGGGGATAACTTGTGTGCATCAGTTTGATCCTGGATGAGCCGGAGCACCAAGTCACCTTCCTGAAAGGTTCCGGACTTAACCCAGTGGTTGTGATAGCGACGCGGGTCCTGTTGGTAAATCATCGAACAGGCTGCTGCCAAGTCATGCTTCTCATCTAACAGGTCGAGTGCATCTTGACGAGCTTGTTCGTTATCAGCTTCAACGTAAGCTGCCACACGGGGCGAGTCATGCTGGATGTCACTAGGTAAAACCGCCTCTACTCCGTAGACCATGAAGAAAGGCATGTAACCCGTAGATCTGTTGGGGGTAGTATTGATTCTCCATATCACAGAAGGCAATTCCTCAACCCAACAACCCGGCGTCCGTTGCAAAGGAACCAAAAGCCAGGGCTTGATGCCTTTCAAGATTTCCTGATTGGCTCTTTTAGCTTGACCATTCGATTGAGGGGGAGCTACTGATGAAACATCAAGCCGGATATGCTCACGTTGACAGAATTCCTCCATGGCGCCTTTGGACAGATTAGTACCATTGTCAGTTATAATGATGTGTGGAAAGCCAAAACGAAAGATCACCTTTTTCATGAATTGAACCGATGTGGCTGCATCACATTTACTAACTGGCTCTGCCTCAACCCACTTTGTGAATTTGTCAACTGCCACCAAAAGGTGGGTCTTTTTATCTTTGGACCTTTTGAAAGGCCCAACCATGTCGATCCCCCAGACTGCAAACGACCAAGTAATTGGAATCATTCTCAACTCTTGAGCCGGCACGTGAGCACGTCTTGAGAACTTCTGACAACCATCACATTTACTGACCAGATCCTCCAAATCAGCATGAGCCGTCAGCCAATAAAATCCATGATGAAAAGCTTTGGCCACAAGGGACTTTGAACCAGCATGATGGCCACAATCTCCTTCATGGATCTCACGAAGAATTTCTTGACCTTCCTCGGGAGAAACACAACGCTGAAACACCCTAGTGACACTGTGATGATGTAACTGGCCATTGGCAATTGTCATTGACTTAGACCGCCAGGTTATCTACCTGGCCAGAGTTTCATCCTCAGGCAACTCGCCCCGGGTCATGTAAGTGATAACCCACAAGTGTAGGGGATCGCAACAGCTTTTGAGGGTAAAGTATTCAACCCAATTTATTGATTCGACACAAGGGGAGCCAAGAATATTCTTGAGTATTAGCAGTTGAGTTGTCAATTCAACCACACCTGGATAACTTAGTATCTGCAGCAAAGTATTTAGTAGCAAAAGTGGTATGATAATAAAGGTAATAGTAGCAAAAGTAAAGATAATAGTTTTTGGGTTTTTGTAGTAGTTGTAACAGTAGCAACGGAAAAGTAAATAAGCGAAGAACAATATGTGAAAAGCTCGTAGGCAATGGATCAGTGATGGATAATTATGCCGGATGCGTTTCCTCATGTAATAGCTATAACATAGGGTGACACAGAACTAGCTCCAGTTCATCAATGTGATGTAGGCATGTATTCCGTAAATAGTCATACGTGCTTATGGAAAAGAACTTGCATGACATCTTTTGTCCTACCCTCCCGTGGCAGCGAGGTCTTAGTGGAAACTAAGGGATATTAAGGCCTCCTTTTAATAGAGAACCGGAACAAAGCATTATCACAAAGTGAATACTTGAACTCCTCAAACTATGGTCATCACCGAGAAGTATCCCGATTATTGTCACTTCGGGGTTGTCGGATCATAACACATAATAGGTGACTATAGACTTCCAAGATAGGATCAAGAACACACATATATTCATGAAAGCATAATAGGTTCAGATCTGAAATCATGGCACTCGGGCCCTAGTGACAAGAATTAAGCATAGCAAAGTCATAGCAACATCAATCTCAGAACATAGTGGATACTAGGGATCAAACCCTAACAAAACTAACTTGATTACATGGTAAATCTCATCCAACCCATCACCGTCCAGCAAGCCTACGATGGAATTACTCACGCACGGCGGTGAGCATCATGAAATTGGTGATGGAGGATGGTTGATGATGACGACAGCGACGAATCCCCCTCTCCGGAGCCTCGAACGGACTCCATATCAGCCCTCCCGAGAGGGATTAGGGCTTGGTGGCGGCTCCATGTCGTAAAACGCGATGAAACTTTCTCTCTGTTTTTTTCTCCCTGAACGTGAATATATGGAGTTGGAGTTGAGGTCGGTGGAGGTCCAGGGGGCCCACGAGATAGGGGGGCGAGCCCTACAGGGGGGCGCCCCCTGTCTCATGGATAGGCCCTGGGCCCCCTGGTGTATTCCTTTCACCCAGAAATTCTTATTAATTCCAAAAGGTGCCTCCGTGGATTTTCAGGACATTCCGAGAACTTTTCTTTTCTACACATAGAAAAACATCATTGCAGTTCTGCTAAAAACAGCGACAGTCCAGGTTAGTTTCATTCAAATCATGCAATTTAGAGTCCAAAACAAGGGCAAAAGTGTTTGGAAAAGTAGATACGTTGGAGACGTATCAACTCCCCCGAGCTTAAACTTTTGCTTGTCCTCAAGCAATTCAGTTGATAAACTGAAAGTGATAAAGAAAAACTTTTACAAACTTTGTTTGCTCTTGTTGTTGTAAACATGAAAAGCCAGCATTCAAGTTTCAGCAGATATTATGAACTAACCATACTCACAATAACACCTAGGTCTCACAATTACTCATATCAATAGCATAATCAGCTAGCGAGCCATAATAATAAAACTCGGATGACAACACTTTCTCAAAATAATCATAACATGATATAACAAAATGGTATCTCGCTAGCCCTTTCTGAGACCGCAAAACATAAATGCAGAGCACCTTCAAAGATCAAGGACTGACTAAATATTGTAATTCATGGTAAAAGAGATCCAGTCAAGTCATACCCAATATAAACCAATAGTAATGAATGCAAATGACAGTGTGCTCTCCAGCGGGTGCTTTTAATAAGAAGGGTGATGACTCAGCATACAAGTAAATAGATAGGCCCTTCACAGAGAGAAGCAGGGATTTGTAGAGGTGCCAGAGCTCGATTTTAAAATAGAGATTGAATAACATTTTGAGCGGCATACTTTCACTGTCAACGCAACAACTATGAGATGGTTGTATCTTCCATACTACATGCATTATAGGCAGTTCCCAAACAGAATGGTAAAGGTTTATACTCCGCCAGCCACCAACAAGCATCAATCAATGGCTTGCTCGAAACAACGAGTGCCTCCAACTAACAACAGCCTTGGGGGAGTTTTCTTTAATTATTTTGATTTGCTTTGATCTCTTTGGATCATGGGACTGGGCATCCCAGTTACCAGCCCTTTCTCGTAAATGAGTAGCGGAGTCCACTCCTCTTGAGAATAACCCACCTAGCATGGAAGATATAGGCAGCCCTAGTTGTAACATGAGCTGCTCGAGCATACAAAACAGAATTTCATTTGAAGGTTTGGAGTTTGGCACATACAAATTTACTTGGAACGGCAGGTAAATACCGCATATAGGAAGGTATAGTGGACTCATATGGAACAACTTTGGGGTTTAAGGAGTTTGGATGCACAAGCAGTATTCCCGCTTAGTACAGGTGCAGGCTAGCGAAATACTGGGAAGCGACCAACTGAGAGAGCGACAACAGTCATAAACATGCATTAAAATTAATTCACACCGAATACAAACATGAGTAGGATATAATCCACCATGAACATAAATATAATGAAGGCTATGTTGATTTGATTCAACTACATGCGTGAACATGTGCCAAGCCGAGTCACTCAATTCATTTAAAGGAGGATACCATCCCATCATATCACATCATAATCATTCTAATAGCATGTTGGCATGCAAGGTAAACCATTATAACTCATAGCTAATCAAGCATGGCACAAGCAACTATAATCTCTAAATGTCATTGCAAATATGTTTACTTCATAATAAGCTGACTCAGAAACAATGAACTCATCATATTTACAAAAACAAGAGAGGTCGAGTTCATACCAGCTTTTCTCATCTCAATAAGTCCATCATATATCGTCATTATTGCCTTTCACTTGCACGACCGAACGATGTGTATAATAATAAGAGTGTACGTGCATTGGACTAAGCTGGAATCTGCAAGCATTCAACTCAAGAGAGAAGACAAGTAATATGGGCTCTAAGTTAAATAAACAATCATGCATATGAGAGCCACTAAGCATTTTCAATATGGTCTTCTCGACCCCCGAAGGAAAGAAAAGAAAATAAAACTATTTACACGGGAAAGCTCCCAACAAGTAAGAAGAAGAACTAGAAATCTTTTTGGGTTTTCATTTTAATTTCTACTACAAGCATGGAAATTAAACTAACTATTTTTTTGGTTTTTATTAAGATTTATCAAACACACAAGAAGAAAATGAGAAAAAGAAAATTAAACTAGCATGGATAATACAATGAAAGAGTATGAGCACCGACGACTAGTGTGTGAACATGAATGTAAAGTCGGTGAGAAATACGTACTCCCCCAAGCTTAGGCTTTTGGCCTAAGTTGGTCTAGTACCAAGGACCGCCGCTACTCTCTCCGGTGTAATGGGAGGTGTAATCAGGATACCACTGGCTGGTCATCTCCGGATCCCACTGGACAGATGATGCACGATAAGGGTCCAGTTCAGGTTCCGGCTCAGGTTCAGGTTCTGGAGTAAAAGCTTGAGCTCTTTGATTGTTCACCGCTTCCGGTGTGACAAGAAAATTTTCTGCAAGCAAATCAAACAACAGAGGCACAGGCAAAATAATAATCTCAAAGTGTTTCTTATTGAATCTAAGTTTATACAAGAGCATCATCTCTTCGTTGTCAACAATAAACTTGTGTGCTACCATGCTCTTGTAATCTAAAATGTGAGGAGGCAATTTTATCTCCTCTTTCTCATGATGCCTAATGGGTATCTGAAAATGTCTAGCAAACGTGCAGCATAGATACCTCCAAATATGGGGCCTTTTGTACGATTCAGGGCTAGCCGTTTAACAACGACGACACCCATACTAAAAGTATTGTCTCCAAGCAAAGCATGTTGAAGAATGATAATATCAGGAACGCTCAAGTTTCCACTATTTCCACGACCAATCAAGCATCTACTAGCAAATATGGCAAAGTAGCGTAAAACAGGATAGTGCATGCTAGAGACTTTTGCCTCAGAGCCCTTCTTTGGCTCCTCTAGAGTTATAGTATTAACAAAGCCACCCACATCTTCATGATGGGGTTCCTCTAATTCTCCCTCATAAGGTATCCTACACACCGCGCAAAATTGATGTAAAGACATTTCTCTGAATTCATCATATAAATGAAATGATACTGCAGGCGGTGACTTCTTAGGATAATAATAAAAGTTTTGCACGAAAGTATTGGTGAGTAAGAGATACTGATCGATTCGGTCATTCATGAAACCGGTGAGGCCTGCAGTCTCGATCAAAGAATAAAAATCTTCATGAATCCCAGCTTCTTTCAAGAAATCCTCACATGGCCATTCACACGACCGTACTTCCGCTAAGCGAGGAAGATTATACTTGGATTTTTCCTTCTCTTTGGCTTGTTTTTCCTGAGAGCTTTGGCTAGAAGAGCCCCTCAAAAGCTTCCTTAACATTTTCTGAAAATTTCTGAAATTTTAGTAGCTTCAAAATAAAAGTGAATAAAACTAAACAAGATTGATAGCAACTACTCCTACAAGTGCCTAGAGCCTATATCATGCATCAAAATTGCTTGGGACCTCATAAATTTAACATGCAAGCTCAAGAACATGGTCACCTATGCAGCAAAAATTTGCAATGAATAAACCATAAGAACAAAAACTAATTGGACCAATGGAGGACTCACATACCAAGCAACAATCTCCCAAAGCAGTTTTGTGAATGGAGCTTTGAGCAAGGAGATCGAAAATCGCAGCAAAATGAGCTAGAACTCGTGCTTGAGCTGGATGGGGATTTTTTTGGGTAGAAGATGAAGTGTGTGGGTGCTGGCATAAGTGGAGGGGGGCCACCAGGGGCCCATGAGACAGGGGGGCGCGCCCTCCACTCTCGTGGCCTGGTGCTTGCCCCTCCTGCAGTGTTTTCAGTGCCTAAAATCCTCAAATATTCCAGAAAAAATCATACTAAATTTGCAGGGCAATTGGAGCACTTTTATTTTCGGACTATTTTTTAATGCACGGATGATTCAGAAAACAGACGGATAATACTATTTTTGCTTTATTTATTCTAAATAATAGAAAGTAAAAAGAGGGTATAGAAGGTTGTGCCTTCTAGTTTCATCCATCTCGTGATCATCAAAATGAATCCACTAAGAAGGTTGATCAAGTCTTGTTAACAAACTCATTCCGAATAACACGGAACCGGAGAAATTATGAATAACACTAAGTTACCTCAACGGGGATATGAAAATCCCCAACAATAAGAATATCATACTTTTTCTTGATAGTAGGGAGAGGAAATTCAAAATCTCCAATAGTAATAGTTGGAACTTTTCCAATAGAATTGATGCTATGAACTTGAGATTGTTTCCTCGGAAAGTGTACCGTATGCTCATTACCATTAACATGAAATGTGACATTGCCTTTGTTGCAATCAATAACAGCCCTGCAGTATTAAGAAAAGGTCTACCCAGGATAATCGACATACTATCGTCCTCGGGAATATCAAGAATAACAAAGTCGGTTAAGATAGTGACATTTGCAACCACAACAGGCACATCCTCACAAATACCGACAGGTATAGCAGTTGATTTCTCAGCCATTTGCAAAGATATTTCAGTAGGTGTCAACTTATTCAATTCAAGTCTATGATATAAAGAGAGAGGCATAACACTAACACCGGCTCCAAGATCACATAAAGCAGTTCTAACATAATTACTTTTAATGGAGCATGGTATAGTTGGTACACCCGGATCTCCAAGTTTCTTTGGTATTCCACCCTTAAAAGTGTAATTAGCAAGCATGGTGGAAATTTCAGCTTCCGGTATCTTTCTTTTATTTGTAATGATATCCTTCATATACTTAGCATAAGGATTTACTTTCAGCATATCAGTTAAGCGCATACGTAAGAAAATAGGTCTAATCATTTCAGCAAAGCGCTCAAAATCCTCATCCTCCTTTGACTTGGATGGTTTAGGAGGAAAGGGCATGGGTTTCTGAACCCATGGTTCTCTTTCTCTACCGTGCTTGCTAGCAACAAAATCTCTCTTATCATAACGTTGATTCTTTGATTGTGGGTTATCAAGATCAACAGCAGGTTCAATCTCTACATCATTGTTTTTTCTAGGTTGAGCATCAACATGAACATTATCATTAACATTATCACTAGGTTCATGTTCATCACCTGATTGAGTTTCAGCATCAGACATAGAAATAGCATTGGGATTCTCAGGTGTGTCTACAGTAGGTTCACTAGAAGCATACAAAGTTCTATCATTTTTCTTTTTCTTCTTTTTAGAAGAACTAGGTGCCTCTAAATTGTTTCTCTGAGAATCCTGCTCGATTCTCTTAGGGTGTCCTTCAGGATACAAAGGTTCCTGAGTCATTCTACCAGTTCTAGTAGCCACTCTAACAGCAAAGTCATTTTTATTATTTAATTCATTAAGCAAATCATTTTGAGCTTTAAGTACTTGCTCAGCTTGAGTAGCAACCATAGAAGCATATTTGCTAACGAGTTGGAGTTCACCTTTAACTCTAGCCATATTATCGCTCACATGTCCTATTTCGAAAGCATTATTCTTTAACTCTCTACCAACATAAGCATTAAAACTTTCTTGTCTAGCCATAAAGTCATCAAATTCATCTAAGCATGGGCTATGAAATTTAGTAGAGGGGATTTCAACTTTATCATATCTATAGAGAGAATTTACCTTTACTACCTGTGTCGGGTTATCAAGACAATGTGGTTGTTCAACAGGAGGTATATTAAGACCATGTATTTCTTCAATAGGAGGTAAATTATTAACATCTTCAGCTTTAATACCTTTTTCTTTCATTGATTTCTTTGCCTCTTGCATATCTTCAGGACTGAGAAATAAAACACCTCTCTTCTTCGGAGTGGGTTTAGGAATAGGCTCAGGAGTTGGCTCAATTGGTTCAGGAATTGCCTTAGGAATTGGCTCAGGAAGAGTCCAATTATTTTCATTAGTAAACATATTATTCAATAGTAATTCAGCTTCGTCGATGGTTCTTTCCCTGAAAACACAACCAGCACAACTATCCAAGTAGTCCTTGGAAGCATTGGTTAGTCCATTATAAAAGATATCAAATATATCAATTTTCTTGAGAGGATGATCAGGCAAAGCATTAAGTAACCGGAGAAGCCTCCCCCAAGCTTGCGGGAGACTCTCTTCTTTGATTTGCACAAAATTATATATTTCCTGCAAGGCAGCTTGTTTCTTATGAGCAGGGAAATATTTAGCAGAGAAGTAATAAATCATATCCTGGGGACTATGCACACAACCAGGAGCTAGATAGTTATACCAAGTCTTAGCATCACCCTTTAATGAGAATGGAAATATCTTAAGGATATAAAAATAGCGAGACTTCTCATCATTAGTAAATAGGGTGGCTATATCATTCAACTTGGTAAGATGTGCCACAAGAGTTTCATATTCAAGGCCATAAAAAGGATCAGATTCAACTAAAAGTAATAATTTCAGGATCAAAAGAGAATTCATAATCCTTATCAGTAACACAGATAGGTGAAGTAACTAAAGCAGGGTCAGGTTTCATTCTAGCATTAAGAGACTGCTGCTTCCATTTAGCTAATAATTTCTTAAGATCATATCTATCATTGCAAGCAAATATTCCCCTAACAGCTTCTTCATTCACAACATAACCCTTAGTAACAACAGGCAATACATAATCATTGGGAGAACCTTCATCATCACTATCATCTATAATAGTATCTTCAATATTTTCATTCCCCCTAACTCTAGCAAGTTGTTCATCAAGAAATTCACCTAATGGCAAAGTAGTATCACGCACAGAAGTAGTTTCATCATGCATAGCAGAAGTGGCATCATCAATAAAATGCGACATATCATAATTCATAGCAGTAGCAGGTTTAGGTGTCGCAAGCCTACTAATAACGGAAGGAGAATCTAGTGCAGAGCTAGATGGCAGTTCCTTACCTCCCCTCGTAGTTGAGGGCACCATAGTAGTTCTGTCGTCTTTCAAGTTCTTCATAGTGATCAACAGATATAAATCCCAAGTGACTCAGAGAATAGAGCTATGCTCCCCGGCAACAGCGCCAGAATTAGTCTTGATAACCCACAAGTGTAGGCATTCGCAACAGCTTTCGAGGGTAAAGTATTCAACCCAAATTTATTGATTTGACACAAGGAGAGACAAAGAATATTCTTGAGTATTAGCAGTTGAGTTGTCAATTCAACCACACCTGGATAACTTAGTATCCGCAGCAAAGTATTTAGTAGCAAAAGTGGTATGATAATAAAGGTAACGGTAGTAAAGTAAATATAATAGTTTTTGGGTTTTTGTAGTAGTTGTAACAGTAGCAACGGAAAAGTAAATAAGCGAAGAACAATATGTGAAAAGCTCGTAGGCAATGGATCAGTGATGGATAATTATGCCGGATGCGATTCCTCATGTAATAGCTATAACATAGGGTGACACAGAACTAGCTCCAGTTCACCAATGTAATGTAGGCATGTATTCCGTAAATAGTCATACGTGCTTATGGAAAAGAACTTGCATGACATCTTTTGTCCTACCCTCCCGTGGCAGCGGGGTCCTAGTGGAAACTAAGGGATATTAAGGCCTCCTTTTATTAGAGAACCGGAACAAAGCATTAGCACAAAGTGGATACATGAACTCCTCAAACTACGGTCATCACCGAGAAGTATCCCGATTATTGTCACTTCGGGGTTGTCGGATCATAACACATAATAGGTGACTATAGACTTGCAAGATAGGATCAAGAACACACATATATTCATGAAAACATAATAGGTTCAGATCTGAAATCATGGCACTCGGGCCCTAGTGACAAGCATTAAGCATAGCAAAGTCATAGCAACATCAATCTCAGAACATAGTGGATACTAGGGATCAAACCCTAACAAAACTAACTTGATTACATGGTAAATCTCATCCAACCCATGACCGTCCAGCAAGCCTACTATGGAATTACTCACGCACGGCGGTGAGCATCATGAAATTGGTGATGGAGGATGGTTGATGATGACGGCAGCGACGAATCCCCCTCTCCGGAGCCCCGAACGGACTCCAGATCAGCCCTCCCGAGAGAGATTAGGGCTTGGCGGCGGCTCCGTGTCGTAAAACGCAATGAAACTTTCTCTCTGATTTTTTTCTCCCCGAACGTGAATATATGGAGTTGGAGTTGAGGTCGGTGGAGGTCCACGGGGCCCACAAGATAGGGGGGCGCGCCCTACAAGGGGGGTGCCTCCCTGTCTCGTGGACAGGCCCTGGTCCCCCTGGTGTATTTCTTTCGCCCAGAAATTCTTATTAATTCCAAAAGGTGCCTCCGTGGATTTTCAGGACAATCCGAGAACTTTTCTTTTCTACACATAAAACAACATCATGGTAGTTCTGCTGAAAACAGCGTCAGTCCGGGTTAGTTTCATTCAAATCATGCAAGTTAGAGTCCAAAACAAGGGCAAAAGTGTTTGGAAAAGTAGATACGTTGGAGACGTATCAGTAAGCCAAGTATGGCACTATCCAGTCTGGGATGACGTGAAGAGCCGCCACCAATTGTGCCTCCGGGTCAGGAACACCCAAGTCTTCATCTGTAGGCAACTTGACAGAAGGGTTATGCAGAATATCCAAGAAAATATTAGGCGGCACCGGTTTACGTTGTGACCCGAGCTGGCTTAAAGCATCAGCCGCCTCATTCTTTCTGCGGTCAATGTGCTCCACTTGGTAACCCTTGAAGTGTCCAGCAATGGCATCAACTTCACGGTGATAAGCCGCTATTAGAGGATCCTTAGAATCCCACTTGCCTGATAATTGTTGAGCCACCAAATCTGATTCGCCAAAGCACCTTACCCGGCTTAAGCTCATCTCCTTAGCCATTCGAAGACCATGGAGCAAGGCCTCATACTCAGTTGCATTGTTAGTATAGGGAAACATAACAAAATTTGTCACCTCGAGGGGAAGCTAAAACAACTCCAACCCCTGAGCCCTCCAATTGCATGGACCCATCAAAGTGAATAGTCCAATATGTGTTGTCTGGCTTCTCTTCAGGCATCTGCAGTTCTGTCCAATCGTTGATGAAGTCCACCAGTGCTTGAGACTTGATAGCAGTGTGTGGCACATACTTTAAACCATGAGGCCCAAGTTCAATGGCCCACTTGGCGACTCGTTCTCTGGCCTATCTATTTTGGATGATATCTCCTAAAGGAGCAGAACTGACCACAGTGATGGGATGACCCAGAAAATATTGCTTAAGCTTCTGGCTTGCCATAAACACCCCATAAACGAGCTTCTGCCAATGTGGATACCTTTGCTTGGATTCAATAAACACCTCACTGATATAATATACCTGTGCTCCTTTCCAGCCTCCTTGCGCTCCACCACAATGGCTACACTGATGGCACGTGTGTTAGCAGCCACATATAACAATACTGGTTCCTTATCAACGGGAGCAGCAAGGACTGGCGGCTCAGCTAGCTTTCAAATCTTCAAAGGCAGCATTAGCAGCATCACTCTAGATGAAGTCGTCTGCCTTCTTCATCATCTGATACAGCGGTATGGCCTTCTCACCTAACCGGCTTATGAACCGGCTTGAAGCGGCAATATGACCTGTGAAACGTTGAACATCATTGATACACGCCAATTTAGCCAAAGAAGTGATTGTTGGGGATATACATAACAGGTAGGCCCACGAAGGGTCGAAATATCATGAAGCATGGGGTCCACACAACATGTGGGTCCAGGTCAATTTCATACAAACACACTATTCACTCGGACAAGCAGCATACTATCCACTCGACCAAGCAACATACCATCCACTCGGATGACAGTTCACCACTCGACCGTACGACTCACTCGGATATACGAAGGCCAGCAGGCAGCAAAGCAGTCGGCATCTTTCTAATAGTGAGGGCTTAATGGTGGGCTGGCATTATGGCATTCATACCCCACTTTGTAACGTAGGAGGTGAGGGGGTGGCACACTCTATATAAGCCACCCCCACCACTAGACTAAGGGGGCTCTGCTTCCACCTCTCTCTCTTTTCACCATTAGTCCCAGGACTTAAGCTCAGGCATGGGGATCCGTTCCTCTCTATCACACTCATTGTAATCTCTGGATATATACTCAGATAAAACAAAGCCTCTCCGGAGCACGAGAGGTAGGGTTGTTATCTCCACCGTGAGAGGCCCGTTCTACTGTCAGACTTAGAACCACGACAGTTGGCGCCCACCGTGGGGCCTGGCGTCTATCGAACCATGATGCAGATGGTCATTTTTTCAACCACCGGCGGTGGATCAATTCCCGCCGGTGCCCTCTACTCGATTTCATCTTCACGATTTAACACGTTATTTGTACTGTTCATCTTCACGGCGAGCAAAGAATTGCAAACAGAAGACAGAAGGAAAGCAGACATCCATACAAGAACATACAAGGAGAATCATGGACCTTCAGGAATGATGACGTGAAAGCAGGAAGCCAACTGCGCCTCCACGCAGGGCCACCGGCATCATCCGCCCCGTCCCCGTCTCGGACCTCGGGGCAGCCGACTATACCTCTACACTCGACCACCGGCGCCATCCGCTTCATCGTCATCGCGCACGACCACCAGCGTGGTCCGCCTCATCGTCGTCTCCGACCTCGGCCCAGCCGAGTGGGCTTCGTCTGCGACGTCGTCGTTGAGCCCCATGCGAGGCCTCTGACGCTGTCTGCTTCATCATCGTCACGCATGACCGCCGGCATCGTCGTCACGCACGGTCGCCGTCGTCGTTCACCTCATCGTCGACTTCGGCCTCGTCTTCTCGGCTGCTCGGCACCGACCTCCGCAGCGGAGGCGCAGGCCCGACGCGGCGTAGGCGCGCAGCGCTCCTCCCTCCGGCGCCGGTCGCTGGCGATGGTCTCCGTGGCGGAGTGCGCTGGAACGGCAACCTACGAAACAGCCTCGTCCCGCAACCGATGGCCGTTTAGGATTGGAGGAATCAATGCCTCGTAAGTGCATGCATAACCTGGGCCGTTTCCTCACTTAATTAACTGCATGCAGGGAAAAGTGGAAACGGAAGGACGTGGTGAAGGAACCTTCAACGCCGGATTAATGGCTGCCTCATTAATTAGCCGTTCAAACAAGGTGCATTGATCCATTTTTTCCGTAGCCTCCAGCACAAACGCAGCTTCCTTCAAGCCGGCCCAGCCGCTCCGCTACTCCCAGTCGGTACTCTGGTACGCTCAGACAAGTACAAGTCAACACAACACTTAAGCACGAATCTACTTCACTCGGCCGCTCCACGCGTCGCCAATCGGTTGGTCACCTCATCACCACTCGGCCGCTCCGCGCGTCGCCACTCGGTTGGTCACCTCATCACCACTCGGCCGCTCCGGGCGTCGCCACTCGGTTGGTCACCTCATCACCACTCGGCCGCTCCGCGCGTCGCCACTCGGGTGGTCACCTCATCACCACTCGGCCGCTCCGCGCGTCGCCACTCGGTTGGTCACCTCATCACCACTCGGCTGCTCCGCGCGTCGCCACTCGGTTGGTCACCTCATCATCACTCGGCCGCTCCGCGCGTCGCCACTCGGTTGGTCACCTCATCACCACTTGGCCGCTCCGCGCGTCGCCACTCGGTTGGTCGCCTCATCACCACTCGGCCGCTCCGGGCGTCGCCACTCGGTTGGTCACCTCATCACCACTCGGCCGCTCCGCGCGTCGCCACTCGGGTGGTCACCTCATCACCACTCGGCCACTCCGCGCGTCGCCACTCGGTTGGTCACCTCATCACCACTCGGCCGCTCCGCGCGTCGCCACTCGGTTGGTCACCTCATCACCACTCGGCCGCGCCGCGCGTCGCCACTCGGTTGGTCACCTCATCACCACTCGGCCGCTCCGCGCGTCGCCACTCGGTTGGTCACCTCATCACCACTCGGCCGCCCCGCGCGTTGCCACTCGGTTGGTCACCTCATCACCACTCGGCCGCCCCGCGCGTCGCCACTCGGTTGGTGACCTCATCACCACTCGGCCGCTCCGCGCGTCGCCCCTCGGTTGGTCACCTCATCACCACTCGGCCCGCTCCGCGCGTCGCCACTCGGTTGGTCACCTCATCACCACTCGGCCGCTCCGCGCGTCGCCACTCGGTTGGTCACCTCATAACCACTCGGCCGCCCCGCGCGTCGCCACAGGTTGGTCACCTCATCACCACTCGGCGGCCCCGCGCGTCGCCACAGGTTGGTCACCTCATAACCACTCGGCCGCCCCGCGCGTCGCCACAGGTTGGTCACCTCATAACCACTCGGCCGCTCCGCGCGTCGCCACTCGGTTGGTCACCTCATCACCACTCGGCCGCCCCGCGCGTCACCACTCGATGGGTCACCTTATCACCACTGGGCCGCTCGGCGCATCGCCACTCGGTTGGTCACCTCATCACCACTCGGCCGCGCCGCGCGTCGCCACTCGGTTGGTCACCTCATCACCACTCGGCCGCCCCGTGCGTCGCCACTAGGTGGTCACCTCATAACCACTCGGCCGCCCGCGCGTCGCCAGTTGTCACCTTCATAACCACTCGGCGGCCCCGCGCGTCGCCACAGGTTGGTCACCTCATAACCACTCGGCCGCCCCGCGCGTCGCCACAGGTTGGTCACCTCATAACCACTCGGACGCTCCGCGCGTCGCCACTCGGTTGGTCACCTCATCACCACTCGGCCGCGCCGCGCGTCGCCACTCGGTTGGTCACCTCATCACACTCGGCCGCCCGCGCGTCGCACTCGGTTGGTCACCTCATCACCACTCGGCCGCCCCGCGCGTCGCCACTCGGTTGGTCACCTCATCACCACTCGGCCGCTCCGCGCGTCGCCACTCGGTTGGTCACCTCATCACCACTCGGCCGCTCCGAGCGTCGCCACTCGGTTGGTCACCTCATCACCACTCGGGGCTGCGTCGCCACAGGTTGGTCACCTCATCACACTCGGCGGCCCCGCGCGTCGCCACAGGTTGGTCACCTCATAACCACTCGGCCGCCCCGCGCGTCGCACAGGTTGGTCACCTCATCACCACTCGGCCGCCCGCGCGTCGCCACTCGGTTGGTCACCTCATCACCACTCGGCCGCCGCGCGTCGCCACTCGGTTGGTCACCTCATCACCACTCGGCCGCCCCGCGCGTCGCTACTCGGTTGGTCACCTCATCACCACTCGGCCGCCCGCGCGTCGCCACTCGGTTGGTCACCTCATCACCACTCGGCCGCCGCGCGTCGCCACTCGGTTGGTCACCTCATCACCACTCGGCCGCCCGCGCGTCGCCACTCGGTTGGTCACCTCATCACCACTCGGCCGCTCCGCGCGTCGCCACTCGGTTGGTCACCTCATCACCACTCGGCCGCCCCGCGTCGCCACTCGGTTGGTCACCTCATCACCACTCGGCCGCGCGCGTCGCCACTCGGTTGGTCACCTCATCACCACTCGGCCGCCCGCGCGTCGCCACTCGGTTGGTCACCTCATCACCACTCGGCCGCCCGCGCGTCGCCACTCGGTTGGTCACCTCATCACCACTCGGCCGCCCGCGCGTCGCCACTCGGTTGGTCACCTCATCACCACTCGGGCCCTCGCGCGTCGCCACTCGGTTGGTCACCTCATCACCACTCGGCCGCGCGCGTCGCCACTCGGTTGGTCACCTCATCACCACTCGGCCGCCCGCGCGTCGCCACTCGGTTGGTCACCTCATCACCACTCGGCCGCCCGCGCGTCGCCACTCGGTTGGTCACCTCATCACCACTCGGCCGCCCCCGCGTCGTCCCCACTCGCCACAGGTTGGTCACCTCATAACCACTCGGCCGCCCCGCGCGTCGCCACAGGTTGGTCACCTCATAACCACTCGGCCGCCCCGCGCGTCGCCACAGGTTGGTCACCTCATAACTACTCGGCCGCCCCGCGTCGCCATCGGTTGGTCACCTCATAACCACTCGGCCGCCCGCGCGTCGCCATCGGTTGATCACCTCATCAGCACTCGGCCGCCCGCGCGTCGCCAATCGGTTGGTCACCTCATCACCACTCGACCGCCCTGCGCGCCTTCAGACAGCTAAGTCATTTTACATTCTGTTATTTTCGTCTTCCCGAGTATTCCATAATTCACACATCAGGTTCACTCGGAGGCCACACCACCGAGTGTACCTCTACGCTCGACTGCTTATTTTCACATACTTGCTTAGTACTGGTTATGTGACTCCGAAGTCCAACTTCCTTTTTTCGCATATATCATTCACGAACACCATGTGTCGTTCTTCATTTCGAGTTTGCATCGGTCCTCCGGGGCTGCAACTCAGTCAAAACACTACACTTCCGTTTTATTTTAGCCAGTATTCCAACAAGTTCAGTAGGATTTCTCGCTTCGACAAGTGCGAACGAATCCTTCGCTCTTTTAAACTTTTGCTGGTCAACCAGCAAGCCCCTTGCACTCCCAGCGGGTGTCTATGGGTGTTATTCACACAAATCATTTCAGCACACATCAAATTTCCTCAAGAAATTATTGTGTTGACTTGTGCCATTTTTTACACAAGTTACCGCGATCACTCGACGGCCCTACGCGCCAACTTCATCGCTGCTCGGACTCGGTCTCCATACTGGTCCTAGCGCACCACAACACTGACTTTGTCGCCCTGTTGATTTCAAACACGTCCGGCCAACCCCTCTATGGAATTCTCTTCATCGTATCAATGATATAGACCTCGTCGGGCATGAGACAGATAAGTCCCTTTCATAATTAAACTTCACACTTCACTCTTTTGCGAGTTTGCTTCTTCCGAGCATCACTCGGAAGCTTCTCCTCATCTTTACCCAAATCCGACTCGATGAATTACAAATCATCCATTCAAAACTATATTTCTCATATTCCGACATGTCCGTTGTCGAAGCCTGTAGTATGCTCGGGGGCTACGCCGCACTCGGGGGCTGCATCTCATTTGGAATGACACTCTCCTAAGTGGTCGAGTACTTCATCACCAATCAGACCCTTCACTTCAACAAGTACATTCGATCCGTCACTTTGACAAATTTCATAATCACCCAGACACTCTGCGTGCCATCTTCGTTCCTACTCAAATTCAGTTGTCGCACCGGTCTTGTTGCGCCACAGCCACACTACACCGACCTTGTCGCTACATCAGCTTCAAAAGCATCTGGCTAACTCCTTCAAGGACCATTTTTGCCACTCAGCTGGACACTTAGTCCTTCACTCGGCCGCCCCGCGCGTCGCCACTCGGTTGTGCGCGTCTTCACCACTCGGCCGCCCCGCGCGTCGCCACTCGGTTGTGCGCGTCTTCACCACTCGGCCGCCCCGCGCGGCGCCACTCGGTTTTGCACGTCTTCACCACTCGGCCGCCCCGCGCGTCGCCACTCGGTTGCGCACGTCTTCATCACTCGTCCGCCCCGCGCGTCTCCACTCGGTTGTGTGCGTCTTCACCACTCGGCCGCCCCGCGCATCGCCACTTGGTTCTGCACATCTTCACCACTCGCCCGCCCCGCGCGGCGCCACTCGGTTTTGCACGTCTTCACCACTCGGCCGCCCCACGCGCGTCGCCACTCGGTTATACACGTCCTCGCCCCTCGGCCGCCCCGCGCGTCACCATCAGTTGGACATGTCTTTACCTCTACACCCCCAGCACAGGAACGGCTAAGTTACTCATATGGTCAAACCTCATATCACACTCTGTAGCAAGCTTACCTCCTTCGAGCATCACTCGGGGGCTACGCGCGGCAGTTGGCCATGTCACCCTCAGGGGTTACGCCCATTTGGTCAACCTGTTGATCACATCAAGATATTCTTCTGACCATACATGCTCGGTTCGCCGAAGATCTATAAGTGAAGCACGTCCACTTGGATAAATACCCCTTTTCATGCAAAAGGGTAAAAATGAAGCGCCATCGCTGAATCGTACAGGCGACCTTACTCATCGTTCGTACAACCACCTCGTTACGCATCCATCCGATTGATTCAATTCCAGACAAAGATATTTGCCATGCCAACTGCATGGAGGTTTACCGAGAGACTTAAACCCTCTGCCAGACTCATCTAGTCCGACAGAGGCTCGGGGACTACACCCAGTGGGTGCACTCAGCGTGCCCCCACTGGAAGAGGACTCAGAAAGAAACATTTTGCTCGATGCAAACCCATCTCCAGTATTACTCGACCTCCGAGTCAGAGAAGAACAAGTTCGATCAGTACCAGCTAAGAAGAGTTTTAGTTCTCTCATACTGCCGCCGACTGCCCGCAGTCGACAGCAGTCTCGGGGACTACACCCAGTGGGTGCACTCAGCGTGCCCCCACTGGAATGGTATCCATTCGGAACGGTCCGCCCAACCCGAGTGACGGCCAAACAACAACAAAAAGACAGGCTCTAAGACTCCCGCCGACTACCCGCAGTTGACAGCAGTCTCGGGGACTACACCCAGTGGGTGCACTCAGCGTGCCCCCACTGGAATGGTATCCACTCGGAACGGTCCGCCCAACCCGAGTGACGGCCAAACAACAACAAAAAGACAGGCTCTAAGACTCCCGCCGACTGCCCGCAGTCAACAGCAGTCTCGGGGACTACACCCAGTGGGTGCACTCAGCGTGCCCCCACTGAAATGGTATCCACTCGGAACGGTCCGCCCAACCCGAGTGACGGCCAAACAACAACAAAAAAGACATGTTCCAGGCGTGAAGAAATTCCGAGTAATCAGTTACTCGATGCAGGCCCAGCTCCAAATCACTCCCAAAAAAATATTCTATAAGGCGAGTTTAACGCTCCTCCGTGGACCTGTTTTGAGCCTTCTTCTAGGACTCAAAGTGTGAAACTCACAAGTGTGGATCTAAAACCGACTCATATTGACGTTCCTCCGGGATAAGAATGGCATCTCTCTAAGAGAGCAGTCCATGTGTCAATCTGGTTGCACGGATTTGATGACACACCCATACTCAGATCACGAGTTAAACCTCTCCCGGGAGATGAACGAATGTCACCAAGTAGCTCCTCGCAGACACTTACCTCGATCAGTCGGGAAGCGTGGTGCCGGAATCCATTGAGATTTTGTTCAAACCTTGGTCGTCTGAAAGCGCGACGACATGTACCGAGTATTTCTGTAATCACTCGGACCAAACTGTGTCTTACACCAACTCGTTCTGCAAAATCGCAATCGATTCGGGGGCTAATGTTGGGGATATACATAACAGGTAGGCCCACGAAGGGTCGAAATATCATGAAGCATGGGGTCCACACAACATGTGGGTCCAGGTCAATTTCATACAAACACACTATTCACTCGGACAAGCAGCATACTATCCACTCGACCAAGCAACATACCATCCACTCGGATGACAGTTCACCACTCGACCGTACGACTCACTCGGATATACGAAGGCCAGCAGGCAGCAAAGCAGTCGGCATCTTTCTAATAGTGAGGGCTTAATGGTGGGCTGGCATTATGGCATTCATACCCCACTTTGTAACGTAGGAGGTGAGGGGGTGGCGCACTCTATATAAGCCACCCCCACCACTAGACTAAGGGGGCTCTGCTTCCACCTCTCTCTCTTTTCACCATTAGTCCCAGGACTTAAGCTCAGGCATGGGGATCCGTTCCTCTCTATCACACTCATTGTAATCTCCGGATATATACTCAGATAAAACAAAGCCTCTCCGGAGCACGAGACGTAGGGTTGTTATCTCCACCGTGAGAGGCCCGAACTCGCTAAAACCACCGCGTCACCCATCTGCATCTCGATAGATCATGCTCCGTTATACTACCCCTATTCTACTGTCAGACTTAGAACCACGACAGTGATTGCCTCGTTCTTCTCCAGGTTAGCCTCAATGCCTCTGTTAGAAACCAGAAAACCCAAAAGCTTCCCTCCAGGCACACCAAAAACACACTTGGCCGGGTTAAGCATCATCTTGTAAACCCGGAGATTATCAAAGGTTTCCTTCAAATCATCTATCAAAGTCTCCTTTTCTCTGGACTTTACCACAATGTCATCCACGTAAGCATGAACATTACACCCAATCTGATTGTGAAGACAGTTCCGCACACATCACTGGTAAATCGCCTGGGCACTCTTAAGCCCAAAAGGCATAGACACATAGCAGAAGGCTCCAAATGGAGTAATAAATGTTGTCTTCTCTGGGTCCTTAACTGCCATCTTAATCTGATGATAACCAGAATAAGCATCCAAAAAGCTTAAACGCTCACAACCCGCCGTAGCATCAATGATTTGATCAATATGAGGGAGAGCGAAGGGATCAGTCGGACAAGCTTTGTTTAAATCCGTGTAATCCACACGCATACGCCAAGTGTCGTTCTTCTTAAGCACTAGCACCGGGTTAGCCAACCACTTTGGATGAAAAACTTCAATAATGAACCCGGCTGCCAAGAGCCGGGCCACTTCCTCACCAAAGGCCTTACGCCTCTCTTCATTGAACCGCCAAAGAAACTGCTTGACCGGCTTAAATTTTGGATCAATATTAAGAGTGTGCTCAGCGAGTTCTCTCGGTACACCCGGCATGTCAGAAGGCTTCCATCCAAAAATGTCCCGGTTCTCACGGATGAACTCGATGAGCGTGCTTTCCTATTTGGGATCCAGATTGGCACTGAGACAGAATTGCTTAAATGAGTTGCCTGGAAAAAAATCAACAAGCTTGGTGTCATCGACCGACTTAAATTTCATTACCGGCTCATGATCTGTGCTTGGCTTCTTCAAAGACGTCATGTCCGCCGGGTCAACATTATCCTTGTAGAACTTCAACTCCTCTGTTGCACAAACAGATTCAGCGTAAGCAGCATCACCTTCCTCACATTCCAATGCTATCTTCCAACTCCCATGCACTGTGATGGTGCCCTTATGACTCGGCATCTTGAGCTGCAAATAAACATAACAAGGCCATGCCATGAACTTGGCATAAGCTAGCCGTCCAAACAGGGTGTGATATGGGCTCTTGATTTTGACCACCTCAAAGGTTAACTTCTCCCTAGAATCATGCTCATCTGCAAAGGCTACCTCCAGCTCAATCTTACCCACTGGGTACACCGACTTACCAGGGACCACTCCATGAAACACAATGTTGGAAGTCTTGAGATTTTTATCAGTCAAACTCATGTGATGAAAAGTTTCATAATAGAGGATATTGATGCTACTGCCTCCATCCATGAGCAACTTAGTGAATTTATATCCACCAACCTGATGTGCCACCACAAAGGCCAAGTGACCCGGATTATCAACCCGAGGAGGGTGATCTTCCCTACTCCATAGAATAGGCTGCTAAGACCATCTCAAATAATGAGGAACCGCCGGCTCAACAGCGTTCACAGCCCTCTTATGAAGCTTCTGGCCCTGTTTGCACAAACTGGTGGTAAACACATGATATTGTCAACTATTGAACTGCTTTGGATTACTCTGATATCCACCCTGCTACTGCTGACCTCCCTGGCCAGATTGCTGGTTAGAACCACCTTGATTACCCTAAGAGTTTTGAAAATTGGAGTTTGAACCACCGCCCGGGCCATGAAAGCCGCCGCCACCTAAGCCGCCGCCTGGCCCGTGATTATCGTCGAACATGTTGGAATTCTTGAAAGCTTTCATGATCGTACAGTCCTTCCATAGGTGAGTGGTCGGCTTTTGCGGAGTACCGTGCCTTGGACAGGGCTCATTTAGTACCTGCTCAAGCGTGGGGCTTGACCCGCCGGACCGAGGAGGTGGCCTCCCCTTACGTCGTTGATTTTTGCATTGTGCACTGTTGTTAGCCACAAACTCCAAGCTACCATCAGCCTTACATTTATTATTACCTCCTTGATTTGTCGGGTTATGTTGAGGACCCTTGGCGTTGCCGTTCTTTTTTCCCTTCCCTGCCTTCTCATCATCAGACTCGGGATCCTTGGTACTATCAGAGTCAGCGTCTTTGACTAGAGCTGCCATCAGCTGGCCCATGTCATTACAATCGCGCTTGAGCCGCCCCAGCTTCATCTTCAGAGGCGCAAAACAGCAATTTTTCTCCAACATTAAGACTGCGGAGCTGGCATCCATCTTATCAGACGAATGTATTATGACTTTGACCCGGCGCACCCAATGGGTCATGGACTCACCCTCCTCTTGCTTGCAATTAGTCAAATCCACAATTGACATGGGCTGCTTGCACGTATCTTTGAAGTTCTGAATGAACCGGGCTTTTAACTCTGCCCATGAACCGATGGAGTTAGGCGGTAGCCCCTTCAACCAAGTGCGGGCTGTCCCATCCAACATCATGGTGAAGTACTTCGCCATTGTGGCATCACTGACTTCCAGTAGCTCCATAGCCATCTCATAGCTTTCAATCCACGCCCCAGGCTGTAAGTCGGCCGTGTAATTAGGCACCTTTCGAGGCCCCTTGAAATCCTTGGGAAAACGCTCGTTACAAAGAGCTGGCACCAGACAAGGAACACCTTAGTCCTAGTGGCCACGCCTGCCTCAATAGAAGTCGTCGGATAAACCGGAAAGGACTAGTAAGCCGCCTGCTGAGCCGCCTGCTGAGCCGCCCGCTCAGCCTCTTGATGTATTCTATCCTGATCAGCCAAGTTAAAAGCTCCATCATGCCCTGGGTCATGCCCGCACGGCTGGTCACAGCGCTGGGTGTTGCTTGAAACCGCCGCTGAATCCATGTGCCTGCTATAACTCGGGCTCCGGCTTGGAGAGGGATCGAATGAATCATGTCTCGGCTATATGAGTACGCCTCCTGCTATGCTAAAGCCGTCTGAAGAAGCTCTTTGACTCTGCGAGTTTCAACCATCATCGGAGAGTCGCCCTCCACCGGGAACGTCACCAATCGTGCCGCTGCAGCAATCATGTTCTCCAAAGGGTTAGAATAATGACCCGGTGGTGTTGGTACATAATGAGGCAGAGCAGTATTCATCCGAGGAGGTTCCATCGTACACGGCTGAACTGGTGTCCCAGCGCTGGGTGTTACAACCCAGTTTACCTCCGGCGGGTTACTGGGCCCTGCCCCAGGCGTTTGGAAGAGGTTTCGAGTATCATAAACCGGAGGCAGACGTGACTGACTCTTCTGGTACCTTCTCCTCATGACCTCGTTTGACGCGTTCTGATCCATCATGAGTTGGAAAGCCTGCGACTGAATTCGCTGAGCCTAAGCGTCCAGAGCCACCCGCTCTGCGGTCATCCTGACATCTTCCACCGCCAGGTCTTCCTTAGCCTGCACTATATCCTGTTTTAACTGTGCCACCTCCGCATCATGTTGAGCTTGATCCGCCGGGTTGACCGCGGTGGTTAACAGAGTTGTCATCTTATCCATGAGATCCATCAGCACCTGAGCCAGCGGGTGCACAGGGCCTCCTGTCCCGATTGCCCCTGAACCGGAGGTTATCGCTGTCGCAACTATAGAGTTTTGAATGGGTTGCGTGCCAGCCATGAAGATCCCAACTCTGCTTGGCGGCTCAAGGAGATCCGAAATACTACTACCATCGGAACAGCCCCCAAGCCCGTCGTCTTGTAATTGATACAACGAATCCGTCTAACCCGTGGATGAGTCACCATCAGAGTAGATGGTTGTCTCACCGGCAAACACAAATCCTTCAGAAAGTTCCCCTCATGGATGCATCCCACGAAGGTACGCTTCATAGCAGGCTGAGCCTGGGCGAGTCTCGCACGCTGAGCCGTCTCGACGAGGTCGGTGCAGATGTCCGGCTCAGGACACGACGTGGATTCCGCCAAAGGGGACCTGGTACCCGTACTCAATTGAGCCGGCGTCGGGGCCCCAGCCTCCGTCGTCGATGTAGAGCTTGCCGCAATGACCCTTGGTCATCTGGCCCACACCGTATCCCTTGAGCCCTTTGAAGCTTCCCTTCAAGAACTCAAATCCACTATGCACTCGCCCCACGATGGGCGCCAACTATCGTGGAATTGTCACGTCAGATGTCCTAGTGAAAGGACTTAGTCGTGGAGCCACCACAACTAGGAATCTTAAAGGGGTTGATCGGGACAAAGGACACGGGGTTTATACTGGTTCGACCCCTTATGGTGAAGGTAAAAGCCTACGATCCAGTTTTGATTGGGATTGCTTATGTGTCAATTACCAGGGAGCGAAATCACTTGACCTAGCTCTCGATCAGATGTTACTTGCCTTGAACCGCCGTCGGGTCGTCCCTTTATATACAGAGGTCGACGCCCAGCGGCTCACAGAGTCCTGGCTGGCTCATAAACAGTGTCCGGCTCGGTCTCTAACTATTCTTGCCTTACAATACAAGTTATGTCCATATGGCGGTTTATCTCTACGGGCCTTAAGTCGCCTCTGGGCTTTGAGCCCTTAACTGAACCGCCATCTTCAAGCTTTGTCTTGGGCTTCAGGAGTGTAAGTGCATCTAGTGCCCCTTAGTTATTTTCGTGTATTGAAGACTTATAGGTTAAGGGACTAACATGTTTGTGAGTGTACACGGGCTCTATAAGTCAATGAGGAGTTTGATATTTACAGTGAAAGTCGACCCCTAAAAATGAATGTCTTCGACTGAAGACTTTGGTTCTCCTGAAGACTTTGAAACTGAAGAAATTGGTGTGACCTTGAAGACTTCGATATTCATGCGAGGAATCTAGAGCGTGAAGAATTTTTTTTCGTAGTTTCATTTTCTCCTTCTTGAGTCATAGGAAACATCATACTATTAAAGGGGGTCAAGGTAATACTAAGGAAATAGATTTCCAAGTGATGCTCATCTCAAAATCCTACACCTACCCAATCCTTCGAGTGAAGCCATTGGAAATCTCATATCAGTTCAGTCAAATTTCTTCGGTGACAAAGATTAAGATCTTCTGGTCTCTCAGGATTTTGTTCTGACTGAGGAGTTAGGAATTCGCCAGTGCAGATTGCCTACACAGTGAGGAACATGATAGCCCTGAGGAATTCGAACCTCAAAATATCCAACCGTTGCTGAGCCGCACGCTAGCCGTTCCAAAATATCCTACCACCTAACGGTCATATCTGCCAAGGGCATTTATGTCTTATCATGTCAGGCTCCTCCCTAGGCTATAAATAGCCGCCCCTACAACCACTAGCTGGTTGGCTACTCCGAGAGAAACTGACACTTGTCATTTGAGGGCATACCATCCTCCGAGGACTTTTAGCGAAAATCATCAAGTGAGGAAAACCCAAATCCCAAACCCAAACCTACAAACCCCAAGTGATTGAGCATCACTGAAGAGATTGTTCCTGCATGGAACTGATGCTTGTTACCTTTGAGGACTGTGTATCCTCCATACGGTTAGGCGTCATGGTCTAAGCATCCAAGAGGAATTGTGGATTGCCGAGTGACCAAGTCTGTGAAGGTTTGGAAGTCACCTGTGAAGACTTACCACTACTATTGGGCAAGGTCTGTGTGATCTTAGCTCAAGGAGAATACGGTGAGGACTGTGTGTGCTCGAGTTTAAATACTCACCCGCTCCAACCAGACATACAACTGTCATAGCAGTTGGAACTGGTCTACCAAATCATTGTCTTCACCAAGCCAACTGGTTCTATTTCCTCAACCCTTTCATTTCCTCATTATGTCTTGATGTACCTGATCATTACTGCTTGAAGACATTGACTGAAGACATTCTCTATTTCCTCAATCCAAATTCTTCAGTCTGTTTGTCTTCATCCTGCTTATCATGTGTTTACACTTTTTGTACTCTGTGTTTGTCTTTCATTTCATCATGATGACTATGCTGTTACTCTGTTTTGCTTATACCTGAGTACTTATTCCGCTGCAAGTAGTTCTTCGCTTAGGAATTTCCTCACCCTGAAAATCCTCAGTGAAGAATTCATAAAAATTGCCTATTCACCCCCCCCCCCCTCTAGTCGACGTAATGCACTTTCAATTGGTATCAGAGCAAGGTACTCCCTTCTTCTGTGTGATTTTGGTTTAACCGCCTGGAGTTTTAGTTATGTCGACTGCAGGTTGATCAAAGTCTCGGCTAGGTGTCCTACCTTTGATGGGACGGACTACCCCTACTGGAAGAACAAGATGCGTATGCATCTTGAGGCAATTGATAACGATCTCTGGTACGTTGTGGAAAATGGCGTTCCCTCAGTCACTCCGTCTCTGAATGCTACCAATGTGAAGAGATTCAAGCAACTCGATTCTCAAGCAAAGAATATCATATGTGGCCATCTGAGCAAAGGTCAGTACAGCAGAGTAAGTGCATTGGAAACTGCTAAGCTGATTTGGGACAGGCTGTCCAAGGTCAACGAAGGAGTCTCAACTCAACGTGACTCCCGAGTTGATGTTCTTCGCAATCTCTTCAACCGCTTCAAAACACTCGACAACGAAAATGTTTAGCAAACCTTTGATCGCCTCACAAACATCTCAAATGAGCTTCAAGCACTTGGTGCCACTGATATCACCGATCATGAGGTGGTGAAGAAATTGCTGAGATCACTTGACACCTCATTTGATACCCTCGCACTGATGATTCAAGAGCGAGTTAATTACAAGTCACTTGATCACGTTGATATCCTCGAGAGGCTAAATACTCATGAGTTCCATCTTGCTGAAAAGAGAGATCTCTATGGATCGAGCTACGGAAGATCACGTGCACTGAAGGCCAAGGAAATATCTGAGTCCGAAGCTGAGGATTCTGGTAGCAGCCTTGGTGATCCTAAAGAATTGAGCCAGGAGCTAGAAATGCTCGTGAGGAAATTCCAGAAGTTCTCTTGCTGTGGCCGTTTTGGAAAGTCTTCAAGAAATGATGATTCCTCGTCCCATGACTACAAGAAGAGAACTTGCCATAAATGCAAGAAACCTGGTGACAACATGTCTGATTGTCCTCTATGGGAAAAGGAATCAAAGAAGAAGAAGTACAAAGATGATGATTCTGATGATTCAAAGAATAAGAAGAAATATTCAGAGTCTTCATCATCAAAATCCTCAAAGTCTTCATCTCACAAGAAGAGCAGCTCCAAGAAGGCCCGGGCATTCATTGGCAAGGAAATGGACTCTGAAGCGGAATCTGAGGATAATGTGAAAGAGCAGGAATCTGAGGAATCTGACTCTGGTGTGGCTAGCCTAGCCCTCGCTACTGCGTACGTCAGCAAGTCCATCTTCAACAATGAAGAAAATGACTTCTCCGACTCTGCTGACAAGGGTAACGATGACTATGCTCCCACCTATTGCTTCATGGCAAAAGGTGCCAAGGTACTCAAGCATTCCCCCTCTAACTCTAGTGAGGATGAATGTGATGATAATCTTAAGCCTAGCTATTCAAAACTTGCAAAAATTGTTGTTAAACAACACAAGGCTTTAGAAAAGATTCAAATCAACTAGACAGAAGTGATGACCTGTTGGGTGAGGAATTGAATCGAACTAAGTCTCTGACAGATAATCTTCAGAGACTTGAAAATCAGTCCGACAACCTTCAAAATCATCATAACACTCTCTTAACTGATCATGAGAAGCTTTCTTATGAATTTCTTCAGAAAAAGCAAGATCTTGAGACGTTAAAAGCGAGTTATGAGGATCTTCAGAAGGAAAACGATTCATTGCTTGCTCAACAGATCAGTTCCGCTCAGGAAGAATTTATTACACCATGTCTTAAATGCATTGAGCATGAATCTACTAATTCATCACCTGAATGTTCAAATGCTTCTATTGCTGCAAATTCTTCAACTATCTCTATGGTCACAAATTCCTCATCTGAGGATACCACATGTATCACTGACAATAATGCAGGGCTGAAGGAATTGTATATGACAGGTGAGGGAGTCCTGGATTAAGGGGTCCTCGGACAGCCGGACTATATACTTTGGTCGGACTGTTGGACTATGAAGATACAAGATTGAAGACTTTGTCCCGTGTGCGGGTGGGACTCTCCTTTGCATGGAAGGCAAGCTTGGCAATTCGGATATGTGGATATCCTTCTCTATAACCGACTTTGTGTAACCCTAGCCCCCTCCGGTGTCTATATTTAGTCCGTAGGACAACATCAATCATAATCGTAGGATAGCTTCTAGGGTTTAGCCTCTATGATCTTGTGGTAGATCAACTCTTGTAATACTCATATCATCAAGATCAATCAAGCAGGAAGTAGGGTATTACCTCCATCGAGAGGGCCCGAACCTGGGTAAATATTGTGTCCCCCGCCTCCTGTTACCATTAGCCTTAGACGCACAGTTCGGGACCCCCTACACGAGATCCGCCGGTTTTGACATTGGTGCTTTCATTGAGAGTTCCACTGTGTCGTCACGATAATGCTTGATGGCTCCTTCAATCATCTTTAGCAATGCGATCCGGGGAAAGGTTTTTCTCCCCAGACAGATCTTCGTATTCGGTGGCTTCGTACTGCGGGCCAACTCGCTTGGCCATCTAGAGCAGATCGATAGCTACGCCCCTGGCCATTAGGTCAGGTTTGGAAGCTTGAACTATACTGCCGACATCCGCGGAGTTTTGATCTTTGATGGATTCAAGCCCATGCCAGGTGCGCCGAACAGTCACGACGAGCATGACTTAGATCTGCCATCAGACAGTGTTCGGGAGATCACACCTGCTGCTGCCCCGGCCCTCGATCCGGAGCAGGTCGTACCATCCAAGGACGGGTGGATGGACCCCGCCACGGAGGCCGCACACTCAGCGGCGATAGAGCCGAACCCTGGCTTCATCTCCTATAAGGCCGGTTTCAACGGACCCTCGGACTCGTCTCCGGCCACAGGCTCCGAACCGCGTGCATCCGTGCCTATTGAATCTGATTGGGCACCGATCATGGAGTTTACCTCCGCGGATATCTTTCAACACTCACCCTTGGGCAACGTGCTAAATTCATTAAAGTATCTCTCTTTGTCAGGAGACTCTCGGCCGAACTATATTCGGCTTGAGTGGGAAGCGGACGATGAAGAAATTCGTTCCCCACCCACCACCCACTTGATAGCCATTGTCGACGACTTAACCGACACGCTTGACTTCGACTTCGAAGACATCGACGGTATGGACGACAATGCAGGAGAAGAACAGGAACCACCGCCTAAAGGGCGTTGGACAGCCACCTCATCATATGATATATACATGGTGGATACACCCAAGGAAAATAACGTCGAGGATGCAACAAAGGATAATCCTCTCGAGAAGCCACCAAAGCGACGATGTAGGTGCCGCTCTAAATCCCGCCACAGTAAAAACAGCGATAACAGCGCAAGAAAGAATAACACCCCGGTCGACTCCAAAGGAAATGACGACCCCATGGACCCAGCGATGGAGCAGGATGAGCCAGGGGACGGTGAACATAGTCCAGAGTAGATGTCCGATGACGGTGATCCCAAGGGTAAAGTTCATCAGTCTGTCTCCGGAGAGGAGAACAATCCGGACGACGATGCACTCACCATCCCGGAAAAGCACTTGGAACAAGAGAACCTCCAAAGAAGGCTTATTGCCACTGCGAGGAGCTTGAAGAAGCAGAAGCAAAGGCTTAAGGCCGCGCAGGATACGCTCAACCGTAGATGGAACAAAGTGCTCGACACTGAAGAAAAATACGGTGGTGATCGCCACACAAAGAGCTATCCAAAGCGCAAGCTGCTGCCCGGATTCGACGACGAGGCTATAGAGCCCATCCAGCCGAAAAATAAAACGGCCGATCAGCCGGACCGACCACCCCATGGCCGCGACAGGGCGGCTAATGATGCCGCACACAAGTCAGCACACGATTTACGTGAGGTCCTGGACAAAAAGCCGGTATGGCCAGGTCCATCTATGTATCTAGGAAGCGTGGTCCGGTGCAGGATCACAGCCACCAAAACAATCATGTTGATCGAATACCAGCTTGGAATCAACACCGAACACAACAACCGTCAACATCATGCCATGACACATCCAAATACAGGGGTGCCGCACACCCCCTGTGCTTCACTGATGAGGTGCTGGATCATGAATTTCCAGAGGGATTTAAACCCGTGAATATAGAGGCATACGACAGAACAACAGACCCTGGGGTCTGGATTGAGGACTTTATCCTTCACATCCACATGGCTCGCGGAGATGATATCCACGCCATAAAATACCTGCCCCTCAAGTTGAAAGGACCAGCTCAGCATTGGTTGAAAAGCCTCCTCGAAAACTCAAGTGGAAGTTGGGAGGAACTTGAGGATGCTTTCAGGGCCAATTTTCAAGGGACCTATGACCGACCTCCGGATGCAAACGACTTAAGTCACATAATCCAACAACCCGGAGAGTCAGCATGTAAGCTTTGGAACAGATTTCTCACTAAGAAGAATCAAATCGTCGACTGCCCTGATGCCGAAGCCTTAGAGGCTTTCAAGCACAGTGTCTGGGACAAATGGCTTGCCAGACACCTCGGTCAGGAAAAGCCGAGGACAATGGAAGCCCTAAAAAGCCTTATGACCCGCTTTTGTGCGGGCGAGGACAGTTGGCTGGTCCATAGCGGCACCAGCGACCCAGGCATATCCGAAGTTAGGGATGGCAACGGGAAGCGGCGACGCAATAAAAACAAGCGTCAAAACAATGAAGACATCCCAGATAACACGGCGGTCAACGCCGAATTCAGGGGCTCTTGACCCGGTCAACGAAAAAAGCCATTTAAAGGCAACAGAGATGGACCGTCCAGCCTAAATAAGATTCTAGACAGATTATGTCAGATTCATGGCAACCCCGAAAAACCTGCAAATCACACCCACAGAGAATGCTGGGTTTTCAAGCAGGCCGGCAAGCTAAGCGCCGAACACAAAGGGAGAGAGACGCCAAGTGAAGACGAGGATGAGCCTCGCTAGCTGAACACTGGGGGGGCAAAAAAATTCCCACCAGAAGTCAAAACAGTGAATATGATTTACACAACTCACATACCAAAGAGAAGGCGCAAGTGCGCACTCCAAGACGTATACGCTGTAGAGCCCGTCGCCCCCAAGTTCAATCCTTGGTCGGCCTGCCCGATCACCTTTGATCGCAGGGATCATCCAACTAGTATCCGGCATGGAAGATCGGCTGCCTTGGTGCTCGACCCAATAATTGACGGATACCATCTCACCCGAGTCCTTATGGACGGCGGCAGTAGTCTTAATCTGATATATTAGGACACTGTCAGCAAAATGGGGATAGACCCGTCAAGAATCAGCCAAAGTAATACTACCTTCAAAGGAGTAATACCAGGCGTAGAGGCCCGTTGCACAGGCTCTCTAGTACTAGAGGTTGTATTTGGTTCTCCTGACAACTTCAGAAGCGAAGAATTAATCTTCGACATTGCTCCATTCCGAAGCGGCTATCACGCACTACTCGGAAGAACGGCCTTCACTCATTTAATTGTAGTACCACACTACGCCTATCTTAAACTTAAGATGCCCGGTCCACGTGGCATCATCATAGTTAGCAGAAATATAGAGCATTCCCTACGTGCGGAAGAATATGTGGCGGCTCTAGCAGCCGAACACTAAACGGCCTCTCCAACCAGAATAAATGATCAGTCGTCAAGACCACGGACATGGTTAGACGAGTCAGGCGCACCACCGGTTGTAACAGCCCAGATAAACCTGAGCTCGGGTCTATGGATATACCCCCATAGGTGGTGCTAGGGGTTGCCCGCATGTAAAAAAGCCCATAGTTCGGTTTGACCCTATTAATACAATAACAGATTGCATTTTCATGGTTTGTTCAGAATAACTAACTTTTCGCACGAGGTCTTTCACCTGGGTTTTTTCCTTTTACAGATGATCATCGTGCTACACCCTTCCAGGATACGGCACAACGGAGACAAAGGCGCAGATGTGCAGTAGGGCCTCGCTCAAAGGTTTCTTTTTAGATTAAGACCCTGCGTAAACCTTTTTAATGTCTCTTGTTGCTTCATACCCTCCGGACACTTAACACAACCGGGAGGGATACTAGCGTTATTCGCATTTCGTCATGCCATACTAATGCATGTACCTGGAAACTCAGGGCTCATTATCAAGGGCGTTACTCAGCCCAGTATATGTTGTAAAGTCCGAATACCTTAGGGAGTGTTCGGCATCGCGACTTTGGCCTTATATGCATCAGCTCCGAATCATGTCTTTGGTCAATAGTTTGGTTTTCCCAGCTCCCGTGTTTTGCTACCTTACGTTCCGCTACATCGGCTAAGGTGGCACCGGGAGAACAACTATGATTGTGCCCTGGTTCATCCGGACGAGCACCTCAGTAGAGAAAGCCGAAAACTGACTGTCATGATATAGCGCGAGACTGGTCAACCACTCGATGACTCGGCGGAATCTTCGCGATTCCTCCGCATTAACGATGGACTGGTTTCCTGGTCATGTACGAACGTGCATCATATTCGGATGAACGTGGAAGTACCAGGGGCTATATAGTAGCCCCACCGTCAAACTCCTATGGCTAAGTGAAAGCATTAAAGCTATATAGTCCGATTGCCTGGTTCGCCGCGCTATCACCACCTCAATGGACCAAGACGTTGGATCAAGTGTGATTATGCGCTTTTCTGAAAACCCCCGCATTGTATGAGTGGGGGTTGAAGCCAACGACTGCAAACTTTCAGGTTATATACATACATAAATGGCCGCACATGAGGCACTATAATACTTTTGGGCAAAAGTATAAACACAGCCTTTATAATCAAAATAGCATTGTTTTTACAATTCAGATACATGTCACTCGAACATGGTACTCTTCGAGCATTGAGCCTCTATTAAACGGTCGCCTTCTAGGACTTCTTCAAAATAGTGCTCGGCCGGGTCCTGGCCTCCCGTCGGACCCTGAGTCGCAATAGCAGTGGCCTCCATCCCTGCCCAATATGTTTTAACATGGGCAAGAGCCATCCGCGCACCCTCTATGCATGCCGACCTATTCACAATGTCGATATGCGACATAGCACCAAGGAATTGTTGCACTAAACCAAAATAACTGTCCGACCTTGGTCCCTTCGGCCAAAGATGATCCACGACAGACCTCATAGCAAGCTCGGACAACCTATGGAGCTCGGCCCATGCGGCCATTTTTTCATTCAACGGCAGCGGACTCATCGTGGCACTGAACTGCGACCAGAACAACCTTTCCACCTCATGATCTTTCCGATCTTTGAAAAACTCACTCGCATCAGCAGCACTCTTTGCCAAGTCCGCATACGCGTCTGCAGCACTCCATAACTGATCTAGAGGGGCATACTTTGGATCTCCGAACTTCATGCGCAACAAAAAGGGCCTCCCAGCCGTGATATCTCCGGCTTCACGAAGCTCCTCCCTTATCCCTCTAATTTCAGAGTGAGTTTCCTTGGCCGCTTCCAAGGCCTTCTTTAGGTCGGCCGTTTTTGCTTGGCTTTCCTTTTCAAGGAGCTCATATCGGCAGGCGGCATCTTTCAGCTCAACAGCCATCTTGGCTATCTTCTCTTCGCTCTGGTGATGAGCAGCCTGTTCTGCTCTTAACTCTTCGGCCGCCTTTAGGGCGGCCGCATCACTTATCCTGGCTTGCTCCTTGGCTCGGGCGAGTTCCGCCCGAAGGGTCTCCACGGCAGCAGCTCCATCTGCAGTCACAGCATATTATAGATACTAGCATAATGCTCCTCTTAATATTTGCTGACTACCCGAAAATACATACCCTGTGCCTCGTCAAGCCGCTTGTTCACAAGCACGAAGTCGGCATCCGCCACATCAAGCTGCCGCTTCAGCTCGGTGAAATCAGCAGTCTGGCCAGCCGCCGGACCCTCAGCCGCCTGCACATGGAAGCAGCGCGATCATTACCTGGGACTATGATCCTCTGTTTGCCACCTCTGGATGGCAACCAGAGTCTCAGGGGCTACTACCTATATAGAGCACACCTAGCGTGTGCGGTATCGTCAAAAATACATATATTATTTTGCGTACCTCAAAGCCTCTTAGCAGGCTTGTAAAAGCTTCATAACCCACTTTTGGCAGATGAAATCCTCTCAACCATTGTACCCATTAAGGTACGATGCGCCTCTGAGATAGCCGCTTGCTCCAGGAAACCCATCAGTGTGTCCGGTTGTGCACCGGACAGTCTCAGACTCTTTCTGTTGCTCCCCTTTGGAGCCGAATACTCCGGACTTCGGGCGGACGAAGAGTTAACTTCTGGCCTTTGCGGATCAGGAGAAACCCTCCGTGACGACACCTCAGGGTCGTCCGCCCCATGAGGTGGGGAGGCAGGAGGAGGCGTCTCGCTCTCCATCATCTCCGGAAGAAGATCCCCCGAAGACGAACTCTATCCAGAAGGGCTGCGAGCCGGACCGCAAGATATATGTCTTGGTTATTGATCTCAGAGATAAATATAGGATATGTTTACCAAATTACTTTTGGTTCACTTACAGCTCGGTTGAGGGCTGGCCCCCTTGCGGGCGCTGTGCGGAAAGGACACCCTCCGGGGCAGGGCCCCTGGCAAAGTTTTCTTCCCTTGTTTGGAAGCCTCCGTTTCCAAGTCTTCAGAGGTGGCCCTTTTCTTTCCTTGGGGGGAGGGGATTCTGGATTCACTTCCCCGACTATCGTCCTTCGTGGAAACACTAATTCCCTCGGTTTGGATGTGTAATGTGTGAAGCCCACTTTCGGCTTCCTTATTCCTCCCTTCATCTTCTCCTGATGGCACTTGATAAGGTGCGCGCTCAAGCATCCTGGTAAGTACAGGATCCAGTGAGACTTCGGGAAGGAGGGCCGAACACCTGATCCTCTCCGCCTTTCTTATCCAGTCCAGGCAGAGAGCAATTTTTCAGAATAATGTTGTGACAAATAAAAAGACGGCATGTTCGGTCGTGGAATTACTTACTTGAGTATCTGGACGGTTGCAGTTGAGACCCGCATCCTCGGTGGTGTCCGGACACTTTATTCGTGATCCGAAGAACAATCCATACATCTCTTTGAGCGTCACGCCGAAGAATTGTTGAATAGTTCGCGGTCCTTCCGGGTTGAACTCTCACATACGGAGAGATAGACGCTGCCATGGCAGGATCCAACGAACTAGCATAACTTGCATTACCTTGACAAGACTGACATCCCTCTTGAGGAGATCTCGAATGCGGCTTTGCAGTGTTGGCACGTCATTAACCGACCCCCAGACGAGCCCCTTGTTGACCCATGACGCCAGTTGGGGCGGAGGGTCCGAGCAGAAGGCGGGGGCGGCCGCCCGCTTGGTACCTCGGGGAGCTGTGATGTAAAACCACTCATGTTGCCATAAATCGGACGCCTCCAAGAAGGAACCCTTTGGCCATGGGGCGTCGGCGCCTTTGCTTATTGTAGCACCTCTGCACTCTGCGTGTTGCCCATCGATCATCTTCGGCCTCACATTGAAGGTCTTGAGCCATAAGCCGAAGTGTGGGGTGATGCGGTGGAAGGCCTCACACACGACGATAAACGATGACATGTGAAGGATGGAATCGGGAGCTAGATCATGGAAGTCTAGCCCATAATAAAACATGAGCCCTCTCACAAAGGGATCAAGACTAAAACCTAGCCCTCGGAGGAAGTGGGACACAAATACGACACTCTCGTTGGGTTCGGGAGTGGGGATGACCTGCCCTTGAGCAGGCAGCCTGTGCGGGATTTCGGCGGTAAGATACCTCGCCTCCCTAAGCTTCTTGTTGTCCTCCTCTGTGGCAGAGGAGGCCATCCACCGGCCTTGAAGGTTGAAGGTCCAAAGCACTTAGCTTGAGCCTTGGGTGTTGGAACTCGAGGTGGGCGAAGGGAAGGATCGAGCGTGGGAAGAAAAGGATAGGCCTTGGCCCCTTTATAAAGAGGGTGAATATCAAGCATCCTCTGCGTGGCCGTTTGTAACTTGCCTAAAATCGAGGAGTCATACTAACAAGCACGGTTGGGTTACCCACACCCGTATTGATGAGAATCCCATGATAAGGGGAACACGATCTCTGCTTCGACAAGACGTGCCAATAAAACCGCCCCGCAACATGTGTTGTGGCAGGCTGGGAAAAACGGTTCGTACTGACCAGGCCACGGCGTGATATCACGCTATGAATTATCAACAGATTAGATTTGTGGAATATTTTGCTCTTTTTGGTGGTATGTGGAAATTATTTTGCAAAGCCGGACACGATCCTTGTGTTTGAGATCTTCTATGGAGTATTTGGAGAAGGAACCCGCCTTGCAATGCCAAAGACAATCTGCGCGCCGGACTCATCGTCATTGAAGCCTGGTTCAGGGGCTACTGATGGAGTCCTGGATTAAGGGGTCCTCGAACAGCCGGACTATATACTTTGGCCGGACTGTTGGACTATGAAGGTACAAGATTGAAGACTTCGTCCCGTGTCCGGGTGGGACTCTCCTTTGCGTGGAAGGCAAGCTTGGCAATTCGGATATGTGGATCTCCTTCTATGTAACCGACTCTGTGTAACCCTATAGCCCCCTCCGTTGTCTATATAAACCGGAGGGTTTAGTCCGTAGGACAACAACAATCATAATCATAGGCTAGCTTCTAGGGTTTAGCCTCTACGATCTCGTGGTAGATTAACTCTTGTAATACTCATATCATCAAGATCAATCAAGCAGGAAGTAGGGTATTACCTTCATCGAGAGGGCCCGAACCTTGGTAAACGTCGTGTCCCCCGCCTCCTGTTACCATTAGCCTTAGACGCACAGTTCGGGACCCCCTACCCGAGATCCGCCAGTTTTGACACCGACAACAGGCATTTACGAAAGCCTCAAAGGGCATCAGACTTTTTGTGATGTGCTCAAAAAGCAGATCTTGAACAGGAACCCTAGGAAAGAGGGTATTTCCTTTGAGAGGAAACTCAATGCTGATGAAACCTACTGGAAACCTGAGCAGTACCCCAAAACCTCATGGGTTGCTCTGAAAGGATCTCCTATAGATCCATGCACTTTATCTAGCTTTATTTCTGATTCTTCATATTCCTCTGATGAGTCATTTGACTCCAACTATAAAGTGTTCAAGAATCAGAACGATGAAGTATTTGCTCGATATGTTGGTACTAACTGAAGGAAAGGTCCCCCTATGAAGAAAATCTAGGTTCCTAAAAGTTGCCTTGAAAATCTTCAAGTGAATGTCATCATGACACCACCCATGAAGAATAGGAACCCCAGATCAAATTCTTCATCCGGACCAAATTCTTCATATGGATCCAAGTCCTCATATGGACCAAATTCTTCACGTGGATCAAATTCCTCACATGGATCAAAATCCTCATATGAACATCATCGTGCTAACACTTCTGTTTCGCTGGGAAAGTCTAAGGGCCATGAATATGTGCATTATTCTTCTAACCATTATGTTCATGAGTCCTCGAAGCTCTGCTTATTCATATGCTTATCCTAACCACTCTTCTATGAAATGAAGTGCACTAGCTTCTATGCCATCATTTTCTTATGGAGCTCGCAGAATGATGAACTCTTTGCCACCCCTCCAGATGTGGGTGGTGAAGAAAAAGAACTAATCTCTTATGCAGGGTCAGGTCTCCAGACGAACTTAATCGTCTGAAGAATTTGCTGGAGACCTGAATGTGCTTGAAAGGATGCAAGCTAAACATGAAGAAATGAATCATTCATTTCTCACGTCCTCATATTGCTATATTTGTTACTGTTGATGAAATTGATATCATATTCTTCACTGATGAAGTATATGGGTTCTTAAGTTGCACTAATTAATCTACAGGATGAACAACCCAAAGCTACTGAGTGGGTCCTCGATAGTGGATGTACAAATCACATGACTAGTGACAAAAGCTTGCTGATGGACACTAATTTGTCACCTTCTCATCTGAAGCATATCACCTACCCTGACAAAGGCAAAAGCAAGGTATTGGGTCTAGGTAAGGTTGCAATCTCAAAGGATAAACACATGGACAAAGTCATGCTTGTTGAGTCCTTAGGATTCAATCTTATGTCAGTCTCAATGCTTTGTGATCTTGATATGGTTGTTGTTTTCGGCCAATTTCGTTGCCTTGGGCTAATGGAATCTGACAACTCCAAAGTCTTCGAAGGCTTTAGGAAAGGAGACTTGTATATTGTTGACTTCTCTGCAGGACCACACCCTGCCACATGCCTACTCGCAAAAGCTTCAGAATGCTAGTTATGGCATCGACGACTTGGTCATGCTGGGATGAGGAACTTGCATAACTCGCAAAGAAGAAGCACGTCATTGGAATCGAGGGTGTCAAATTCCTCAAAGATCATCTTTGTGGGGCTTGTGAGGCTAGAAAGATCACCAGAGCCAAGCATCCCGCAAACACTATCATGACCACTTCTCGTCCCTTTGAATTACTTCATATGGATCTATTTCGCCCTACTCATTATGCCACGTTCACTAGTTCTACATCATTATATGGCTTTGTCATAGTTGATGACTATTCTCGTTACACATGGGTGCATATCATCACTTACAAGTCTCCTTAACCTATAAGTCTTCAATACACCAAAATCACTGAGGGGCACTAGATGCACTTACAATTTTCGTCTTCAGGAAGTCTTCAGACGATTTTCCTCAAGGGCTTCCACTAACTTCGGTGTGAAGATCAAGCATATCAGGAGTGATAATGGAACCGAGTTCAAGAACACTAGCCTCAATGAATATCTCGATATGCTTGGTATTACTCATGAATTATCTACTCCTTATACTCCTCAGCAGAATGGCGTCGTGGAGCACAAGAACAGGACTCTTGTTGAGATGGCTCGCACTATGCTTGATGAATACAAGATAGTTGAGCGCTTCTGGCCTGAAGCAATTGACATTGCGTGCCACATCATCAACGGGGTATATCTTCACAAATTCTTCAAAAAGACCTCATATGAACTCCTCACTGACAAGAAACCCAATGTAAGTTATTTCAAAGTCTTTGGTGCTAAATGCTAGATTAGAGATCCTCACCATCACTCTAAATTTGCACCGAAAGCACATAAGGGTTTTATGCTTGGTTACGGAAAGGATTCGCACACCTACAAAGTCTTCAACATCAACCATCACAAGGTTGTTGAAACTGTAGATGTGTGGTTCGATGAAACTAATGGCTCGCAAAGAGAGCACCTACCTCCTGTGCTAGATAAATGTCACCTGAGGAATCCATGAAGTTCAAAGCTACTGAGTATGTCATCCCTACCGAAGAAATTGCTAGGTCATTCCTGATCATGAAGAAGATCATGCTGGTGCTGCTGAAGAAACTGGTCCTGAAGAAACTGCTGGGCCTACGCAAATTCATCAACCCACACATCCTCGCATTGCAAATGAAGTGCAAGTCGAGAAGATCATTGATACCTCCCCAACGTATCTACTTTTCCAAACACTTTTGCCCTTGTTTTGGACTCTAACTTGCATGATTTGAATGAAACTAACCCAGACTGACGTTGTTTTCAGCAGAACTGCCATGATGTTGTTTTATGTGTAGAAAAGAAAAGTTCTCGGAATGTCCTAGAAATCCACGGAGGCACTTTTTGTAATTAATAAGAATTTTTGGCGAAAGAATTAATGCCAGGGGGCCCACAGCCTTCCACGAGACAGGGGGGCGCCCCCCCCTAGGGCGCGGCATCCTATCTCATGAGCCCCCTAGACCTCCTCCGACCTCAACTCCAACTCCATATATTCCGTCTCGGGGAGAAAAAATCAGAGAGAAAGTTTCATCGCGTTTTACTACATGGAGCCACCACAAAGCCTTAATCCCTCTCGGGAGGGCTGATCTGGAGTCCGTTCGGGGCTCCGGAGAGGGGGATTCGTCGCCGTCATCAACATCAACCATCCTCCATCACCAATTTCATGATGCTCACCGCCGTGTGTGAGTAATTCCATCGTAGGCTTGCTGGACGGTGATGGGTTGGATGAGATTTACCATGTAATCAAGTTAGTTTTGTTAGGGTTTGATCCCTAGTATCCACTATGTTCTGAGATTGATGTTGCTATGACTTTGCTATGCTTAATGCTTGTCACTAGGGCCCGAGTGCCATGATTTCAGATCTGAACCTATTATGTTTTCATGAATATATGTGTGTTTTTTATCCTATCTTGCAAGTCTATAGTCACCTATTATGTGTTATGGTCCGACAACCCCGAAGTGACAATAATCGGGATACTTCTCGGTGATGACCGTAGTTTCAGGAGTTCATGTATTCACTATGTGCTAGTGCTTTGTTCCAGTTCTCTATTAAAAGGAGGCCTTAATATCCCTTTGTTTCCGCTAGGACCCCGCTTCCACGGGAGGGTAGGACAAAAGATGTCATGCAAGTTCTTTTCCATAAGCACGTATGACTATTTACGGAATACATGCCTACATTACATTGATGAACTGGAGCTAGTTCTATATCACCCTATGTTATAACTATTGCATGAGGAATCGCATCCGGCATAATTATCCATCACTGATCCATTGCCTACGAGCTTTTCATATATTGTTCTTCGCTTATTTACTTTTCCATTGCTACTGTTACAACTACTACATAAACCCCAAAACATTTATCTTTACTTTTGCTACTGTTACCTTTATTAGCATACCACTTTTGCTACTAAACACTTTGCTACAGATACTAAGTTATCCAGGTGTGGTTGAATTGACAACTCAACTGCTAATACTCAAGAATATTCTTTTGCTTCCCTTGTGTCAAATCAATAAATTTGGGTTGACTACTCTACCCTCGAAAGCTGTTGCAATACCCTATACTTGTGGGTTATCAAGACTAATTTCTGGCACCGTTGCCGGGGAGCATAGCTCTATTCTTTGAGTCACTTGGGATTTATATCTATTGATCACTATGAAGAACTTGAAAGACGACCGAACTACTATTTTGCCCTCAACTACGAGGGGATGTAAGGAACTGCCATCTAGCCTTGCGCTAGATTCTCCTTCTGTTATTAGTAGGCTTGCGACACCTAAACCTACTACTGCTATGAATTCTGATATGTCGCGTGTTATTGATGATGCCACTTCTGCTATGCATGATGAAACTACTTCTGTGCGTGATACTACTATGCCATTAGGTGAATTTCTTGATGAACAACTTGCTAGAGTTAGGGGGAATGAAAATATTGAAGAACCTATTATTGATGATAGTGATGATGAAGGTCCCCCCAATAATTATGTAGTACCTATTGTTCCTAAGGGTTATGTTATGAATGAAGCAGCTTCTATGGGAATTCTTGCTTGCAATGATAGAAATGATCTTAAGAAATTATTAGCTAAATGGAAGCAGCAGTCTCTTAATGCTAGAATGAAACCTGATCCTGCTTTTGCTACTTCACCTATCTATGTTACTGATAAGGATTATGAATTCTCTGTTGATCCTGATATTATTACTTTAGTTGAATCTGATCCTTTTTATGGCCTTGAATCTGAAACTGTTGTGGCACATCTTACCAAGTTGAATGATATAGCCACCTTGTTTACTAATGATGAGAAGTCTTGCTATTTATATATCCTTAAGATATTTCCGTTCTCATTAAAGGGTGATGCTAAGACTTGGTATAAGTCTCTTGCTCCTGGTTGTGTGCGTAGTCCCCGGGATATGATTTATTACTTCTCTGCTAAATATTTCCCTGCTCCTAAGAAACAAGCTGCCTTGCGGGAAATATATAATTTTGTGCAAATCAAAGAAGAGAGTCTCCCACAAGCTTGGGGGAGGCTTCTCCGGTTACTTAATGCTTTGCCCGATCATCCTCTTAAGAAAAATGAGATTCTTGATATCTTTTATAATGGACTAACCGATGCTTCCAAGGACTACTTGGATAGTTGTGCTGGTTGTGTTTTCAGGGAAAGAACAGTCGACGAAGCTGAAATACTATTGAATAATATGTTAACTAATGAAAATAATTGGACTCTCCCCGAGCCAGTTCCTGAAGTAATTCCTGAACCAATTGAGCCAACTCCTGAGCCTATTCCTAAACCCACTCCGAAGAAGAGAGGTGTTTTATTTCCCAGTCCTGAGGATATGCAAGAGGCAAAGAAATCAATGAAAGAAAAAGGTATTAAAGCTGAAGATGTTAAGAATTTACCTCCTATTGAAGAAATACATGGTCTTAACTTACCGCTTGAAGAACCACATTGTCTTGATAACCCGACACAGGTAGTAAAGGTAAATTCTCTCTATAGATATGATAAAGTTGAAATACCCTCTACTAAATTTCATAGCCATGCTTAGATGAATTTGATGACTTTATGGCTAGACAAGAAAGTTTTAATGCTTATGTTGGTAGAGAGTTAAAGAATAATGCTTTCGAGATAGGACGCGTAGGTGATAACCTGGCTAGAGTTAAAGATGAACTTCACCGCGTTAGCAAATATGCTTCTATGGTTGCTACTCAAGATGAGCAAGTACTTAAAGCTCAAAATGATTTTCTTGATGAATTAAATAATAAAAATGACTTTGCTGTTAGAGTGGCTACTAGAACTAGTAGAATGACTCAGGAACCTTTGTATCCTGAAGGCCACCCTAAGAGAATCGAGCAAGATTCTCAGAGAAATAATTTAGAGGCACCTAGTTCTTCTAAAAAGAAGAAAAAGAAAAATGATAGGACTTTGCATGCTTCTAATGAACCTACTGTAGACACACCTGAGAATCCCAGTGATATTTCTATTTCTGATGCTGGAACTCAATCAGGTGATGAACATGAACCTAGTGATAATGTTAATGATAATGTTCATGTTGATGCTCAACCTAGAAAAAACAATGATGTAGAGATTGAACCTGTTGTTGATCTTGATAACCCACAATCAAAGAATCAACATTATGATAAGAGAGATTTTGTTGCTAGGAAGCACGGTAAAGAAAGAGAACCATGGGTTCAGAAACCCATGCCCTTTCCTCCTAAACCATCCAAGTCAAAGGATGATGAGGATTTTGAGCGCTTTGCTGAAATGATTAGACCTATTTTCTTACGTATGCGCTTAACTAATATGCTTAAAGTAAATCCTTATGCTAAGTATATGAAGGATATCATTATAAATAAAAGAAAGATACCGAAGCTGAAAGTTCCACCATGCTCTCTAATTACACTTTTAAGGGTGGAATACCAAAGAAACTTGGAGATCCGGGTGTTCCAACTATACCATGCTCTATTAAAGAAACTATGTTAGAACCGCTTTATGTGATCTTGGAGCCGGTGTTAGTGTTATGCCTCTCTCTTTATATCGTAGACTTGAATTGAATAAGTTGACACCTACTGAAGTATCTTTGCAAATGGCTGATAAATCAACTGCTATACCTGTCGGTATTTGTGAGGATCTGCCTGTTGTGGTCGCAAACGTCACTATCTTAACGGACTTTGTTATTCTTGATATTCCCGAGGATGATAGTATGTCGATTATCCTTGATAGACCCTTTTTGAATACTGCAGGGGCTGTTATTGATTGCAACAAAGGCAATGTCACTTTTCATGTTAATGGTAATGAGCATACGGTACACTTTCCGAGGAAACAACCTCAAGTTCATAGCATCAATTCTATTGGAAAAAGTCCAACTATTATTATTGGAGGTTTGAATTTCCTCTTCCTACTGTCAAGAAGAAATATGATATTCTTATTATTGGGGATGTTCATATCCCTGTTGAGGTAACCTAGTGTTATTCGAAATTTCTCCAGTTCCATGTTATTCGGAATGAGTTTGTTAACAAGACTTGATCAACCTTGTTAGTGGATTCCTTTTGATGAGCATGAGATGGATGAAACTAGAAGGCACAACCTTCTGTACCCTTCTTTTTACTTTCTGTTATTTAGAATAAATATAGCAATATAGTATTATCTGTCTGTTTTCTGAATTATCTATGCAATAAAAAATATCACGCAAATAAAATTTCTCCAAATGCCCTACAATTTAGTATGATTTTGTCTGGAATATTTGTGGATTTTAGGCACTGAAAACACTGCAAGAGGGGCAAGCACCAGGCCACGAGAGAGGAGGGCGCCCCCTGTAGGGTGCGCCCCCCTGTCTCGTGGGCCCCTGGTGGCTCCCCTCCACTTATGCCAGCACCCACACACTTCATCTTCTACCCCAAAAAATCCCCATCCAGCTCAAGCCCGAGTTCTAGCTTGTTTCGCTGCGATTTTCAATCTCTTAGCTCAAAGCTCCATTCACAAAACTGCTTTGGGAGATTGCTGCTTGGTATGTGACTCCTCCATTGGTCCAATTAGTTTTTGTTCTAGTGCTTTATTCATTGCAAATTTTTGCCACATAGGTGACCATGTTCTTGAGCTTGCATGTTAAAATTTTGAGGTCTCGAGCAATTCCAATGCATGATATAGGCTCTAGGCACTTGTAGGAGTAGTTGCTATCAATCTTGTTTAGTTTTATCCACTTTTATTTTGAAGTTGCTAAAATTTCAGAAATTTTCAGAAAAAGAAATATGCTTAGAAGAATGTACCAAGGAGGTTCCTCAGCAAAGAAAGGGCCAAGGATTGCTATACGTGAACAAGATGTTAATTTGCCAAGGGACGCAAATGTACGGGCTTGTGAGTGGCCATCCGATGATTTTATGGTCGAAGCAGGCTTCAAGGAGGAATTTGACGCATATGTATGTAATGCTGAGCTGGAGGACTTCTTACAAGATAAGTGTCCTCAATATTATCAATTGACTAATTCCTTTGTGCGGAGGTCCGAATATATTTCTGCGCGTAATTCTCCTAGTGTCATGTTTGATATTTATGATACATCTTATACCATGGATTTAGAGGATTTCACAACTGCTTGCAAACTCCCGCAGTGGGGTAATATTAATGATCCTCGCAAATCTGAATTTGGAGATTTTCTTGCTAGTATTACTGTAGGAGAATCTAGGGACGTAGCACAAGCTACCACAGGGAGCATTCATTTCCCTGCTATACATTACTTTGCTCTCTTTATTGGTAGATGCATTAACGGTAAGGACGAGGTATGTCACATGTGTGCCCCTGATCTCTGTGTCCTCAAGAGTGATGTGTCAGGTTATAAAGAGTTTTTTTGACACCTGAAACAGTAGGAGAGGCTCCTACTGCAATTGAATTAAAGAATATAATGTCTGTTACATGATTTTATTTACAAGCTATTCACTTTGTGAATGGGGGTTGGGGGGAGGGGGGTTCTACAGTGAACTGATAAAATAAAAAAGGAAGTCTTTATGTTTGTCTCCCAATCTATAAGTGAGAAGGGAGAGGTCTTCTTTGAGTCTTGCACGCCAAGAATCTTGTGATGGAAGAACTCCTCTGAAGTGCTTATTATTTCTTTCCTTCCAGATGCTGCAGGATGCCAAGAGGAAAATTTCCATGAATAAAGGTTGGCTCCAGGAGGCTTTAGCCTTGTCCACCCAGTCTAGCCGATTGTCAGCTGCATGTCCCATGATTTGAAGTTCATTCCAGCATGCAAGGCTGAAGGTGCACTCAAAGAAGAGGTGTTCCATGGTCTCATCTTGGCATGCAGTGCATAGAAGGCAACCAAAGTTTGTGCCAATGTTATAGTGTCTCCCCTTGGCATGTGTCAGGTTATAAAGGTTATAACTTGGGGGCAATAGTTGCACGTAGGTTGCAGAATAATAGTAGAAGGGGTGATTTCTTTGGAGGAATTTATGAAACCCGTGTGGCTAATTTTCTTAATATAGCTCCACGAGAGGGGGATACGATTGTACCTCCTGTTTATTTGGATAAAGAAGCTATGTTTGATCATAATTTTGCTGAGAGGAATGAAAAATTCATCCATTATCGACTAATCTATGACAGATGCAACGTCGTCCCTGTTACTCTTCCTGCTCCCTACCTTTTTGATTATCAGGCAAAAGGAAGATATGTTGTCACCAGGGAAGAAGCAACTGAATATGAGAGGGGAATGGAGGCAGCTCGCCAACACACTGCTGCTCAGGAGGCTGTCGCCTCTGCATCTCAGTACTACCCCAGTTTCACTTATGCATATCAGCCAGGCATTCATTGGTATTAAACCAACTTAGGCCAAAAGCCTAAGCTTGGGGGAGTACGTATTTCTCACCGAATTTACATTCATGTTCACACACTAGTCGTCGGTGCTCATACTCTTTCATTGTATTATCCATGCTAGTTTAAATTTCTTTTTCTAGTTTTCTTCTTGTGTGTTTGATAAACTTTAAGAAAAACCAAAAAAATTAGTTAGTTTAATTCCCTTGCTTGTAGTAGAAATTAAAATGAAAACCCAAAAAGATTTATCGTTCTTCTTTTACTTGTTGGGAGTTTTCCCGTGTAAATAGTTTTATTTTCTTTTCTTTCTTTTGGGGGTCGAGAAGACCATATTGAAAATGCTTAGTGGCTCTTATATGCATGATTGTTTATTTAATTTAGAGCCCATATTACTTGTCTTCTCTCTTGAGTTGAATGCTTGTAGATTCCAGCTTATTCCAATGCACGTGCACTCTTATTATTATACACATCATTCGGTCGTGCAAGTGAAAGGCAATAATGACGATATATGATGGACTTATTGGGATGAGAAAAGTTGGTATGAACTCGACCTCTCTTGTTTTTGTAAATATGATGAGTTCATTGTTCCTGAGTCAGCTATTAGGAAGTAAACATATTTGCAATGACATTTCGAGATTATAGTTGCTTGTGCCATGCTTGATTAGCTATGAGTTATAATGGCTTACCTTGCGTGCCAACATGCTATTAGAATGATTATGATGTGGTATGATGGGATGGTATACTCCTTTGAATGTATTAAGTGACTCGACTTGGCACATGTTCAGGCATGTAGTTGAATCAAATCAACATAGCCTTCACGATATTTATGTTCATGGTGGATTATATCCTACTCATGCTTGTACTCGGTGTGAATTAATTTTAATGCATATTTGCGACTGTTGTCGCTCTCTCAGTTGGTCGCTTCCCAGTCTTTTGCTAGCCTTCACCTGTACTAAGCGGGAATACTGCTTGTGCATCCAAACTCCTTAAACCCCAAAGTTGTTCCATATGTGTCCACTATACCTACCTATATGCGGTATTTACCTGCCATTCCAAGTAAATTTGAATGTGCCAAACTCCAAACCTTCAAATGAAATTCTGTTTTGTGTGCTCGAGCAGCTCATGTTACAACTAGGGCTGCCTATATCTTCCATGCTAGGTGGCTTATTCTCAAAAGGAGTGGACTCCGCTCCTCATTCACGAGAAAGGGCCGGTAACCGAGATGCCCAGTCCCATGATCCAAAATGATCAAAGCAAATCAAAATAATTAAACAAAACTCCCCTAGGGCTGTTGTTAGTTGGAGGCACTCGTTGTTTCGAGCAAGCCATGGATTGATGCTTGTTGGTGGTTGGGGAGTATAAACCTTTACCATTCCAGTTGGGAACTGCCTATAATGCATGTAGTATGGAAGATACAGCCATCTCATAGTTGTTGCGTTGACAGCAAAAGTATGCCGCTCAAAATGTTATTCAATCTCTATTTTAAAATCGAGCTCTGGCATCACTACAAATCCCTGCTTCCCTCTGCGAAGGGCCTTTCTATTTAATTTTATGTTGAGTCATCACCCTTCTTATTAAAAGCACCCGCTGGAGAGCACACTGTCATTTGCATTCATTATTATTGGTTTATGTTGGGTATGACTTGACTGGATCTCTTTTACCATGAATTACAATGTTTAGTCAGTCCTTGATCTTTAAAGGTGCTCTGCATTTATGTTTTGCGGTCTCAGAAAGGGCTAGCGAGATACCATTTTGTTATATCATGTTATGATTATTTTGAGAAAGTGTTGTCATCTGAGTTTTATTATTATGGATCGCTAGCTGATTATGTTATTGATATGAGTAATTGTGAGACCTATGTGTTATTGTGAGTATGGTTAGTTCATAATATTTGCTGAAACTTGAATGCTGGCTTTTCATGTTACAACAACAAGAGCAAACAGAGTTTGTAAAAGTTTTTCTTTATCACTTTCAGTTTATCAACTGAATTGCTTGAGGACAAGCAAAGGTTTAAGCTTGGGGGAGTTGATACGTCTCCAACGTATCTACTTTTCCAAACACTTTTGCCCTTGTTTTGGACTCTAACTTGCATGATTTGAATGAAACTAACCCGGACTGACGCTGTTTTCAGCAGAACTGCCATGATGTTGTTTTATGTGTAGAAAAGAAAAGTTCTCGGAATGTCCTGGAAATCCACGGAGGCACTTTTTGGAATTAATAAGAATTTTTGGCGAAAGAATTATTGCCAGGGGGCCCACAGCCTGTCCACGAGACAGGGCCCCCCCCCCAGGGCGTGGCCTCCTATCTCATGGGCCCCCTGGACCTCCTCCGACCTCAACTCCAACTCCATATATTCCGTCTCGGGGAGAAAAAAATCAGAGAGAAAGTTTCATCGCGTTTTACAACATGGAGTCGCCACCAAGCCCTAATCTCTCTCGGGAGGGCTGATCTGGAGTCCGTTGGGGGCTCCGGAGAGTGGGATTCGTCGCAGTCATCATCATCAACCATCCTCCATCACCCATTTCATGATGCTCACCGCCGTGTGTGAGTAATTCCATTGTAGGCTTGTTGGACAGTGATGGGTTGGATGAGATTTACCATGTAATCAAGTTAGTTTTGTTAGGATTTGATCCCTAGTATCCACTATGTTCTGAGATTGATGTTGCTATGACTTTGCTATGCTTAATGCTTGTCACTAGGGCCCGAGTGCCATGATTTCAGATCTGAACCTATTATGTTTTCATGAATATATGTGTGTTCTTGATCCTATCTTGCAAGTCCATAGTCACCTATTATGTGTTATGATCCGACAACCCCGAAGTGACAATAATCGGGATACTTCTTGGTGATGACCATAGTTTGAGGAGTTCATGTATTCACTATGTGCTAATGCTTTGCTCCGGTTCTCTATTAAAAGGAGGGCTTAATATCCCATTGTTTCCGCTAGGACCCCGCTTCCACGGGAGGGTAGGACAAAAGATGTCATGCAAGTTCTTTTCCATAAGCACGTATGACTATTTACGGAATACATGCCTACATTACATTGATGAACTGGAGCTAGTTCTATATCACCCTATGTTATAACTATTGCATGAGGAATCGCATCTGGCATAATTATCCATCACTGATCCATTGCCTACGAGCTTTTCATATATTGTTCTTTGCTTATTTACTTTTCCGTTGCTACTGTTACAACTACTACAAAAACCCAAAAACATTTATCTTTACTTTTGCTACCATTACCTTTATTATCATACCACTTTTGCTACTAAACACTTTGCTGCAGATACTAAGTTCTCCAGGTGTGGTTGAATTGACAACTCAACTACTAATACTCAAGAATATTCTTTGGCTCCCCTTTTGTCGAATCAATAAATTTGGGTTAAATACTCTACCCTCGAAAGCTGTTGCGATCCCCTATACTTGTGGGTTATCAAGCATCGATGACATTCATGCACCAGGTCCCCTCACGCGCTCAAAAGCTTCACATTATCTAACTTTTGTGGGCATTTTTCTTATGTCTCTATCACAGAGCCCACTAAAGTAGATGAAGCATTCATGGAATCCGAGTGGATTCAAGCCATGCAAGATGAATTGCATCAATTCGAGCTAAACAATGTGTGGGAGCTTGTCAAGCGACCGGACCCACGCAAGCACAACATCATCGGTACCAAATGGATCTACCGCAACAAACAAGAGGCCTCATGGTGAGGAATAAGGCTCGTCTTGTAGCTCAAGGCTACACATAGGTTGAAGGAATTGATTTCGATGAAACTTTTGCACCTGTTGCTAGACTTGAGGCTACTCGCATATTGCTTGCTTATGCTAACCATCATAATATCATCTTACAACAAATGGATGTGAAAAGTGCATTCCTCAATGGTAAGCTTGAGGAAGAAGTATATGTTGCTCAACCACCAGGTTTCGAGGATCCAAAATTTCCAGATCACATCTACAGACTCTATGGCCTCAAGCAAGCACCTCGGGTGTGGTATGATACACTGAAGGAATTCCTCATGAAGAAAGGCTTCAAACCCGGTTCACTTGACCCAACTCTTTTCACCAAATCATATGATGATGAATTATTCGTGTGCCAAATATATGTTGATGATATTATCTTTGGTTGTACTAACCAACGTTATAGTGATGAATTTGCCTATATGATGAGTGAAGAATATCAAATGTCTATGATGGGAGAATTGAAATTCTTCTTAGGTCTTCAGATTCATCAACAATACAATGGAATATTCATATCTCAGGAGAAATACCTCAAGGATGTGTTGAGGAAATTCGGCATGCAATATTGCAAAGGCGTCAAAATTCCTATGCCCACAAATGGCCATCTATGCACTGATGAAAATGGTAAAGACTTCAATCAAAAGGTATACCGCTCCATGATTGGCTCTTTATTGTACCTATGTGCATCTAGGCCGGATATTATGCTTAGTATTTGCATGTGTGCCTGATTTCAAGCTACACCGAAGGAATCACACTATAAGGCTGTGAAGCATATTCTTCGATATCTAGCTCGCACACCAACACTTGGATTATGGTATCCCAAGGGCTCTTCCTTTGATCTCATTGGATATTCGTAGTCTGACTATGCTGGCGATCGGGTGGACCGCAAGTCAATGTCAGGCACATGTCATTTCCTCGGACGATCCTTGCTATGTTGGTCCTCGAAGAAGCAGAACTGCGTATCACTCTCCACTGCAGAAGCTGAGTACATTGTTGCTGGATCTTGCTATGCTCAATTACTATGGATGAAGCAAACACTCAAGGACTATGGCATCAATGTGAAGAATGCGTCTCTCTACTGTGACAATGAGAGTGCTATCAAGATTGCTCACAACCCAGTTCAGCACTCGAAGACAAAGCACATCCAGATTCATCAACATTTTCTTCGTGACCATGTGTTGAAGGGTGACATCTCCATCGACCATGCAAGTATTGAAGACCAGTTGGCCGATATCTTCACTAAGCCCCTGGATGACAAGAGATTTAGCAAGTTGCAGTGTGAGCTAAATATCCTAGAATCTTCGAATGTTCTTTCTAAAGGACACACATCCTAACACTTATGCTGACTTGATGACTTAGATGTGCAACACACGAAGTAACATTTTTCTTCAATCAATGAAGAGTAACCCTCTAAGTGTGGAGAAATTAATGAATAAATTGATTCTCAGAACCCTACGAGAATTGTACGCGGTGTCTGAAATCAGCTTTCTTATACGGTGGGTCACGCCACCAATCATAGTTGAAAGTCTTCAATTTGAGTTTTTCTTCATTTTTGAAATTCCTCAGTTTTTTAAATTCTTCAACTTTGCATTGTCTTCACTCTTTCCGTTGTTGTTCTTCATTTGACTATATATATATATATATATATATATATATATATATATATATGTGAGTTTATGTCCTCTAAAACATTCACTTATTGCTAATTCTTCAAGTTGATTATTCTACTAAGTGAATGTGCCCAGACCCTTCCCCCTCTATGCTAAACTCAACCTAGTCTGTTCACAAATTCTTCATGTGCGTTCTATTTGAAACTCATTCAAATTCTTCACTATGTCCTTGTCAGCTGAAGAAATTGCGAACGAAACTTTAAAAATATTTTTTTCTAATTTTTTCAGCTTTTGCCGCTCAAACCGTTACGCATTCCACTGTATACTTATCTATTCACCCACGATCTCACACGATCTCCACTTCTCAGTACGTTGGTGACACATGTCGCGCGAATGAGAAGGGTCAGGGGCACATTCGTCAAAATTCTTCGGGCGAACAGTTATTCATCTCTGCTATAAATACCCCCTCCCCTTTCTCATTTCACTTTTACTCCGCTCGAACTCACTCCCTCGCTCGATCATCTCAAAACTAGCGCCGCTGCTAACTCCATCGTTGCCAGTGAGGAAGAGCTTCACTGCCTCGACCTCGTCGCCGTCTTACTCGCGCCGGCCGCGGAAATCTTCCCTCCGCCGCCACCGTAGACGTCTTCCTCCGCCAAGCTAGGGCGTGGAAGATCTGAGCCGACAAACTTCCAAATCTACACTTCTAGTTCATCATGTTCTTCATCAAGGGTAATTAAAAGTTACTTTTACCGCATTTATTCTACTGATGATTTTCATCAAATCTTCAAAAGGTGTTTAATCTTCAACCTCCACACTCTAAACACCTAGCACAAATCTTCAGTTCTTGATTTGTTTCTCTAAGTGATGTTTTTCTTCATGATTCCTCAATTGTGTGAATCTCACGATCCGCACAACTCTGGAACCTAAGACAAAGAACACTTACTGAAATTCTTCAAGGCACATCGGGTCAATTTCCTCAAACTTCATCAAATTTTACAAAACCTTCTAAGAACGCATATGACCTCTCCAAATTCTTCGCACCTATACTCATGACAGCTGCTGAATCACTAGGTTCTCATCAACTTAACTCATTTGCACCATTCCTCGAAGAAAAGCTGCATACATCTTCAGAGAACTCAATTGTGCAAATTCGTCAGCTGAAGAAAATGGTTGATGGTAAACGTCCTCAAAAAGGAGTGATAAGTCTTCAACGTATCTATAATTTTTGATTGTTTCATGCTATTAAATTACCCATTTTGGATGTTTATGGGCTTTATTTTACACATTTATATCATTTTTGGGACTAACCTACTAACCGGAGGCCCAGCCCGTATTGCTGTGTTTTGCCTATTTCAGTATTTCGAAGAAAATGAATATCAAACGAAGTCCAAACGGAATGAAACCTTCGGGAGCGTGATTTTTGGAACGAACGTGATCCAGAGGACTTGGAGTGCAAGTAAAGAAGCAGCCGAGGCGGCCACGTGTCACATCCTGATTTTCATGCCACAACAATTAAGCTAATAAATCATGATAAATTGTGGTTTGACAAAAACTTTTGAGTGTTTTGGTCTTTGCTTGACTTGGTTTTTGTCTGTTGTTTGCTAGTGCTCTAAAAATCAAATAAATCCTCCAACTCTTATACTCCTTCTCCTTGATCCGAAAACCTTGCCCAATGATCATGCCATGTGTGTAGGACATAAAAATGATTTCTTGTAAAAATATTTTGGCCAAATAGTATTTTCAAAAATTAGTTTTTCCAAAAACCCCTGAATTGAGATTTGAACTGCAAGTACTTAATTAAGGGCAGTAAAAATCTTTCCAAAAATATATTTGACTCCTATTAGATATAGGACACCCAGAAACCATAAAAATATAATTTTAGAAGTTATTTTCCTATTTTATTTAGAGGCGTTTTCTTAAGTCCAGAAATGGTCTTTAATAGTTTAAAATTATTTAAAGCTTCAAAAATATTTGAGAAAAATCAGGGAAACTTAGTGGACATATATTTTTCATATATAAGAGTTTCAGCACATGGTCATGTTCAAAATATTGGTCAAATCCCTCAAAAACCCTTTCTGGATATTTCAAGCTTTTGAAATATTTACAAAGGAAATATTCCCCAAAAATTCCAAGAAAATTCTAGCATGTCACATATGACATGCTTGATGATCTTGACACGTATCATGTCATGGAGAACAGTATAACCCCATGAAACCCTCTCAAAACCATTTCTGTCCTTTTTCTAGTTCGAACAACTTTACATTATCAAACTTGTCCAAATGCTCTCAGACTTGGTCCACATGCTAAAATGGTCTAATTATTAATCTAGACCAAGTGGTACAAGTTGGAGAACAAGTTAACTTGATCAAAGTGCCCCAAAACCCTTCCTGTACAGAACCAAATTTGAACAACTCTACATTGGCAACCTTCTCCTTTTGATCTCAACTTTTGTGGACATGTTCAGATCCTCAAATGATGACACTACACCAAGTGGTGCATCAAGGAGAATAGATTTGCATGTCTAAATCTTGGAAAGTCCATTTTTGTTGATTTCTAGGGTTTACAAAAGTTGCATTGGCAACTTTGCCCAAATGGACTCAATCTTGGTGGAACCACTTGTTTTCTCATGCCATTTGGCCCTGTCAAGCCTTATGACAAGAGGAGTTCATATTCTTGCCCAAATCAACAACAAACACCTTCTGCCATTTTTCTAAAAATGCCAATTTGACCATTTCCACTAATCTCCATGAGTTCTCCTCTTTACCACAACCCCTCCTAGTCCCCCTCTACCTCGGGTGTGCTTCCCTGTCCGATAGGCAATGATGAAGGGGGGAAGGGATCCACTTTTCATCTCTGGACAGCACCATTTCCATACTCTCTCATCTTCCTCTCCCCTCTAGTGGATCCCCAGGGCATCCAATGCCATTGCCACATTGTTTACTCCCCACTGCCGCTGCCAGACGAAAGTGGACACAGCATAGCGTGCAAAACACGCTCATGCCGGCCAAAAGCTAGCTCTGGGGCGCGCTACAGTGGCGTTCGAGCCTTGCCACCGCGCTCCCGTCCACCTCGGGCCGCCCAAGCGCGCCAGTCGACGCGCCTCGGCATCCGCATCATGCCAGCGGGCCTCCAACTTGCCCCCGCGCCCTTCTCTCGCCCCTGCGACGCGTGCCCGAGCGCCGCCCACGTCCGCCAGTGGCTGCCCGCATCCCTGGCCCACCTCGTGCTCGCTCCTCTCTCCCTCTCTCCTTCCCTTGACCTAGACCACGCCCACGAGCACCTCAGACACGCCCCAAAGTGCCTGTTTGGCCCCTGGAAACGCCCCGGGTCATGGCCGTGTGCCCCGCCTACGGCACCTCCCGGCCGCGCCCGTATAGGGCCACCCCCGAGACTTCTCTTGTCTCTAGCTGCTCTCTCTCCCTCTCGCGCATCCTCTGACCGACCCACTGCTCTTCCCGTGCTCTCCTTGCACCTGCATGGCCGGAGCAGTGCCGCCAGCCGCCGCTTAAATTCTTAGGCCTCGACCCCTCTCTCTTCCCCATGAACACTCCCGCACCTTCTCATCACCACCGCCAACTCACCCCGTGCTCCATCTCCTCCTCCTCTTGCCTTCCTCGCCGTGCCGAACCCCGCCATCGCCTGTTCCTGCTGCGGCCGAGAACTTGCTCGCTCTGGCGCTCCCCGACGGAAACTAGGTCCCCAGGTGGACGCGGCCCATACTCCCGAGCTCGCCAGAGTCTGGGCGGTCACCAGAGGTGGCCGGAGCCACCAGAACGGGTGCCGACAAGCACTCGGCCCCGCCTTCTCTGCCTCCTCCGTCGCACGCGGGAGGAGGGAGATGACCCTGCGGGTGGACCCCGCAGGTCAGTGACCCCATCAGCGGGCCCCTCCGGCGTGGACCCTGCGCGCGGCGGCTGAACCGATGAGCCGGCCCAGTTGTGCCTCGGCGCTAAACCCCGCCCGGTGCGTGCTGCCGCCATTGGATTGGGCCCATTTAGGTAAATCCCTTTTCTTTTTCTTTTTCTGTGGACTGGTAAAATCCATACAATATTTGAATTAACTCCAAATTTGATGATTCAAATTTCTAGTGACTCTATAAATCATGATCTACCTGTTGGTGCAACATGCACATTTTTCTAGAGACTTTTTTCTTCACAAACTTTTATCAAATCTTGTTTTTCCATTTCTGTAATGAACTTTAGAAAATCACAGAGAGCCCATTTTTATCTAAATTCCATGATTCAAAATCCTAGATGTCTATAAGTTCAAAACTTAGTTTTTGAACATTTTTACTAATACTTTTTGTATCACCTCAAATAATGGTCTATTTCTTCATGTATAGCCAACTTTGCAAATTCATAGAGAAATCATTTGAACTCCAAATCTAGTGAAACCAACTCCTAGGTGCCTCAAAAATCATTCTTTGTTAAATGGGTGCCATTTATCATTTTTGAAAAATATATTTCTGCGCACTTCCTGCAAATCCATTAAATCCCTTGTTTCCAACATATTGAAATGTTAAGAAATATACACTTATCCAATTCCACTGAAATCACTTTGGTCATTCCCCATATGACCAAGGGCATCCTAGAAAAGTCCAACTCACATTTTTAGAGCACTTTTATTTTCTCCCTTGTTGTGTTGCTTACTATAATTGTTTCCAAGGTTAGTTGACGAAGTAGACGAAATACTTGGAGAACGACCAGAAGATTTGAAGACTCTGATGAACCAGGCAAGCAGCCCTTTGACCATGATGAACCATTTTACATCATAATAGCATTTTCGTTGCTTCACTGAGCGCATGTTATACCTTGAATGGCAACCTTGCTAGGCTTGCCTCCGTTGCATACTCCATTGATACTTGCATTGTTCATGACTCTACCCTTGCTAGAGTTGTGTTGGTGGGTTGTAGAAATATGCTATAGTAGATGGCTACGCAAAGTGGGTCAGGGTTATGCATGGAAAGAAACAAGTGTGGTTTGACATACTTGCAAACAGCCCCAGTGGGTGCCACCGATGCCCCTGGGAGATGATGATGAACTAGGTCACTACTTGGTGGAGAAATAGTGTACCGAGGTTTGATAAAAGTGTTGTTTACAGAGACGGATTAGATTTAAGATTTGTCGACTGTCCCAACCTTACATGCGCAACCACTCTACCCTTATATAGGAAAGGGCATTATTGATTACCTAGGCCAATACTAGCTTGGAGGCCGCATTACTAGTGACGGGAGAGTTGTTGGTGCGCTCTCTCAGGACGGGGTCATGCCAGGTAGGGCGGCCATGACTGTTTTCACAGGGCACCGGACACACCGTTGGTACCCCGTGCTTGTGGTATGTGATGACTATGGGAGCGAGGATCCACAACTTTATGATGTGAAATGTTAGGCATAGGGGTTACTACCAATCGAGTGGACTCCATGTCAGTGTCGTCTAGGGAAAGGTAGTGATCGGGTGCTTACCCCGGCTACTTGAGGTACCGCGGGTCGTGGATGACACGGAAGTTCCCTGGATCTTGTGGGTAAAGTGTGCAACCTCTGCAGAGTGTAAAATTATTTGAATAGCCGTGTCCATGGTCAAGGACAATTGGCGGTGCTGCTTAGACTACGTCCATATGTTTCTGACAAACAACACGGTTTGGTAAATATGTTGATATGATTCGTGAGGAAGTCACGATGAGCTTGATAATGAGTCATTCATAACTCTTTCCTCCATGTTGATGTCTATAACCTCCTGATTCTTGTTGCATACACATTCATGTCCTTGACAAATGATGATCATACTTGCATGAGAAAAACTAGCTTTCCGCAAAAATGCCAAATTAGCAGTAGAGCCTTGCATAATTACTCTGTTATCACTCTTGGGTTGCTTGCGAGTACATTCAAAGTACTCATTGGCTTGCCACTGGTTATTTTATTGGCCAGGCATGAAAGACAAGACATATTGAAGAGTTCTTTGGTGACGATCGTGCGAGCTAGGAGGCTTTCCCAGTCAGAATGCCTGTAGGGTTAAGGCAGATGGCATGGGTCCAAGTTATTGACGAAGATTTCCGCTGCGATGATATACTCAACACTTGACCATAATGGTCCTACTTGTGTAAAACAGTATGTATGGATGTAAGACTCTTGTTATTCAGCTTCTGTGTGTTCAGTGAGCATTGATCTCTGGTATCACTGTACACGTGCATTCGGTGACCTCGACCTATGAGTCGGGGACCCCACACCATGATTATATTACCCCTTTTGGATGTTTATGGGCTTTATTTTACACATTTATATCATTTTTGGGACTAACCTACTAACCGGAGGCCCAGCCCGTATTGCAGTTTTTTTGCCTATTTCAGTATTTCGAAGAAAAGGAATATCAAACGGAGTCCAAACGGAATGAAACCTTCGGGAACGTGATTTTTGGAACGAACGTGATCCACAAGACTTGGAGTGCAAGTCAAGAAGCAGCCGAGGCGGCCATGAGAGGGTAGGGCGCCCCCCTCCCCCCTACAGGGCGTGCCTCCCTGTCTCGTGGGCCCCTCGGTCGACCACCGACGTACTTCTTCCTCCTATATAAGCCTACGTACCCCAAAAACATCCAGGGTGCCAACGAAACACAATTTCCACCGCCGTAACCTTCTGTATCCGCGAGATCCCATCTTGGAGCCTCCGCCGGTGCTCTGCCGGAGGGGGAATCGACCATGGAGGGCTTCTACATCAACACCATAGCCCTTCCGATGAGTTGTGAATAGTTTAGCACAGACCTTCGGGTCCATATTTATTAGCTAGATGGCTTCTTCTCTCTTTTTGGATCTCAATACAATGTTCTCCCCCTCTCTTGTGGAGATCTATTTGATGTAAACTCTTTTTGCGGTGTGTTTGTCGAGATCCGATGAATTGTGGGTTTATGATCAAGTTTATCTATGAGAAATATTTGAATCTCCTCTGAATTCTTTTATGTATGATTGAGTTATCTTTGCAAGTCTCTTCAAATTATCAGTTTGGTTTGGCCTACTAGATTGATCTTTGTTGCCATGGGAGAGGTGCTTAGCTTTGGGTTCAATCTTGCGGTGTCCTTACCCAGTGACAGAAAGGGTTGCAAGGCACATATTGTATTGTTGCCATCGAGCATAAAAAGATGGGGTTTATATCATATTGCATTAGTTTATCCCTCTGCATCATGTCATCTTGCTTAATGCGTTACTCTGTTCTTATGAACTTAATACTCTAGATGCAGGCAGGAGTCGGTCGATGTGTGGAGTAATAGTAGTAGATGCAGGCAGGAGATGGTCTACTTGTTGCGGACGTGATGCCTATATACATGATCATGCCTAGATAATCTCATAATTATTCGCTTTTCTATCAATTGCTCGACAGTAATTTGTTCACCCACCGTAATACTTATGCTATCTTGAGAGAAGCCACTAGTGAAACCTATGGCCCCTGGTCTATCTCTTATCATATTTGCTTCTAATCTACTTTTACTTGCATCTTTACTTTTTGCATCTATATTATAAAATACCAAAAGTATATTTATCTTATTATACTATCTCTATCAGATCTCACTTCCGCAAGTGGCCGTGAAGGGATTGACAACCCCTTTATTGCGTTGGTTGCGAGTTCTTTGTTTGTTTGTGTAGGTGCGTGGGACTTTTGAGGAGCCTCCTACTGGATTGATACCTTGGTTCTCAAAAACTAAGGGAAATACTTACGCTACTATTGCTGCATCACCCTTTCCTCTTCAAGGAAAACCAATGCAAGCTCAAGACGTAGCAAGGAGGAAAGAAGCTTGAAGTAAACACTGCCCTTGAGATCCCTGCGGATATCTATGCAGGGTACTGCACGCCTGATGAGGCAAAACATGGCAAGTAAACGAAGAATGAGCGCAAAGTGCACATTCAGAGGATAGAAAGAAGATGGGCAAGAGAGTGGAGGAATTATAGATATGTTACTCCCAAATACATGAAGAAATTCGCTCTTAACCCTCCGTGCTCAAGACCTCATCTGGCACCTGGCTAGCTAGCTGATCCAACAAGCCTTAAACGTGGTGAGGATTATGCTGATGAATGGGCCAGGCGGCAAGCAAAATTGGCCAAGCAGGCCAAAGAAGCAGTGAAGAAATTCAATGAAGATTCTACTGCCGCCGCTGCCACTGCTGAGGTTTCTTCAAGTAAGAAGGCTATGCCTAAGAAGCCAGCCAAGAAACCAACTTCCTCAGCAATGCCCTCTCGGCCAAGTTCTTCTGCAATGCCCTCACGACCAATTTCCTTAGTGCCACCGAGGCAAATTCCTCATGCTGCCCCAGTTTCTCAAACTGCACCAAATCCTCGGGCTTCAAAACCCTCAGCTCCTCCAGCAAAGTCCTCAGCACACTGCTACCTCTTGATCACTACGTTGGATTTCCCCGAAGAGGAGAGGATGATGCAGCAAAGTAGGGTAAGTATTTCCCTCAGTTTTTGAGAACCAAGGTATCAATCCAGTAGGAGACCATGCACAAGTCCCTCGTACCTACACAAAACGATAGCTCCTCGCAACCAACGTGATTAGGAGTTGCCAATCCCTTCACGGTCACTTACAAGAGTGAGATCTGATAGAGATGATAAATAATATTTTTGGTATTTTTGGTATAGAGATGCAAAGTAAAAAGTAAAAGGCAAAGTAAAAACGAAGCAAGTAATAAAGTAATGGAGATTGATATGATGAGAATAGACCCGGGGGCCATAGGTTTCACTAGTGGCTTCTCTCAAGAGCATAGATTTTCTACGGTGGGTGAACAAATTACTGTTGAGCAATTGATAGAATTGAGCATAGTTATGAGCATATCTAGGTAATGATCATGTATATAGGCATCACGTCCGAGACAAGTAGATCGAAGCGATTCTGCATCTACTACTATTACTCCACTCATCGACCGCTATCCAGCATGCATCTAGAGTATTAAGTTAAAAAAAGAGTAACGCCTTAAGCAAGATGACATGATGTAGAGGGATAAATTCATTCAATATGATAAAAAAACATCTTGTTATCCTCGATGGCAACAATACAATATGTGCCTTGTTGCCCCTGCTGTCACTGGGAAAGGACACCGCAAGATTGAACACAAAGCTAAGCACTTCTCCCATTGCAAGAACTACCAATCTAGTTGGCCAAACCAAAAGGATAGTTCGAAGAGACTTGCAAAGATAACTCAATCATACATAAAAGAATTCAGAGAAGATTCAAATATTTTCCATAGATAAGCTGGATCATAAACCCACAATTCATCGGTCTCAACAAACACACCGCAAAAAGAAGAAGATTACATCGAATAGATCTCCACGAGAGAGGGGGAGAACATTGTATTGAGATCCAAAAAGAGAGAAGAAGCCATCTAGCTACTAGATATGGACCCGAAGGTCTGAAGTAAACTACTCACACTTCATCGGAGGGGCTATGGTGTTGATGTAGAAGCCCTCCGTGGTGGATGCCCCCTCCGGCGGAGCTCCGGAACAGGCCCCAAGATGGGATCTCGTGGATACAGAAGGTTGCGGCGGTCGAATTAGGTTTTTGGCTCCTGTCCTGATCGTTTGGGGATACGTAGGTATATATAGGAGGAAGGAGTACGTCGGTGGAGCAGCAGGGGGCCCACGAGGTAGGGGGCGCGCCCAGGGGGCGCCCTCCACCCTCGTGACCGCCTATTTTGTTCCTTGGAGTAGGGTCCAAGTCTCCTGGATCACGTTCGGTGAGAAAATCACGTTCCAGAAGGTTTCATTCCGTTTGGACTCCGTTTGATATTCCGTTTCTTCAAAACACTGAAATAGGAAAAAAAACAGCAATTCTGGGCTGGGCCTCTGGTTAATAGGTTAGTCCCAAAAATAATATAAAGTGGAAAATAAAGCCCAATATAGTCCAAAACAGTAGATAAAGTAGCATGGAGCAATCAAAAATTATAGATACGTTGGAGATGTATTAAGCATACCCAAGCTTAATTCCTGCTCGTCCTCGAGTAGGTAAATGATAAAAAGGAATTTTTGATGCGGAGTGATACTTTGGCATAATTTCAATGTAGATCTTCTTAATTGTGATACGAATATTCAGATCCGAAAGATTCAAGACAAAAGTTCATATTGACATAAAAATAATAATACTTCAAGCATACTAATCAAAGCAATCATGTCTTCTCAAAATAACATGGCAAAAGAAAGTTCATCCCTACAAAATCATATAGTTAGGCTATGCTTCATTTTCGTCACACAAAGATGTTCCCAACTTCTATACCCCCGATGACAAGCCAAGCAATTGTTTCATACTCAAATAACCTCAAACTTTTTCAACCTTCACGCAATACATGAGCGCGAGCCATGGATATAGCACTATGGGTGGAATAGAATATGATGATGGGGATTGTGTGGAGAAGACAAAAAAGGAGAAAGTCTCACATTGACGAGGATAATTAACGGGCTATGGAGATGCCCATCAATTGACGTCAACATGAGGAGTAGGGATTGCCATGCAACGGATGCACTAGAGATATGAATGCTCAACAAAAGAAAACTAGTGGGCCATCCAACTTGCTTGCTCATGAAGACCTAGGGCATTTGAGGAAGCCCATCATAGGAATATACAAGCCAAGTTCTATAATGAAAAATTCCCACTAGTATAAAAAGACAACTTATGAGACTCACTACATGAAGAACAAGGTGCTACCTTGAAGCACAATATATGAGACTCACTATATGAAGGACAAGGTGCTACTTTGAAGCACAAGTGTGGAAAAAGAGATAGTAGCATTGCCCTTTTTTCTTTTTTCTTTTTTCTTTTTCTTTTCTTTTCGGCCTTTCTTTTTTTTGGTCTTTCTTTTTTTTCCTCTTTTTTTGGGGGCAATGCTCTAACAATGATGATCATCACACTTCTATTGATTACAACATAAGGATTACAACTCGAAACTTAGAACAAGATATGACTCTATATGAATGCCTCCAGCGGTGTACCGGGATGGTGCAATGAATCAAGAGTGACATGTATGAAAAATAATGCATGGTGGCTTTGCCACAAATACGATGTCAACTACATGATCATGCAATGGCAATTTGACAAAAGTAATGTATGTCATGATGAAGATGATGGAAGTTGCATGGCAATATATCTCAGAATGGCTATGGAAATTCCATAATAGGTAGGTATGGTGGCTGTTTTGAGGAAGATATAAGGAGGTTTATGTGTGATAGAGCGTATCGTGTCACGGGGTTTGGATGCACCGGCGAAGTTTGCACCAACTCTCAAGGTGAGAAAGGGCAATGCACGGTACCGAAGAGGCTAGCAAAGGCAGAAAGGTGAGAGTGCGTATAATCCATGGACTCAAAATTAGTCAAAAGAACTCATATACTTATTGCAAAAATTTAGAAGCCATCAAAAATCAAGTACTACACGCATGCTCCTAGGGGGATAGATTGGTAGGAAAAGACCATCGCTCGTCCCCGACCGCCACTCATAAGGATGCACAAGCCAGGTACACTTCATGTTTCAAATTTGTTACACAACTTTAACCATACGTGCATGCTACGGGACTTGCAAACTTCAACACAAGCATTTCTCAAATTCACAATTATCCAACTAGCACGACTTTGATATTATCACCTCCATATCTCAAAACAATTATCAAGCATCAAACTTATCTTACTATTCAATTCACTCAAAAGAAAGTTTCACATATCTTGAACACTAAATATATTAACATTAAGCAAATTACCATGCTATTAATGACTCTCAAAATAATCTAAGTGAAGCATGAGAGATCAATAGTTTCTTTAAAACAAATCCACCACCGTGCTCTAAAAGATATAAGTGAAGCACTAGAGCAAAAATTATCACGCTCAAAAGATATAAGTGAAGTACTATGAGCAAAACTATCAAGCTCAAAAGATATAAGTGAAGCACATAGAGTATTCTAACAAATTCCAAATCATATATGGCTCTCTTAAAATGTGTCTACAGCAAGGATGATCGTGGTAAACTAACAAGCAAAGACGCAAATAATACAAGATGCTCCAAGCAAAACACATATCATGTGGTGAATAAAAATATAGCTCCAAGTAAATTACCGATGGAAGTGGACGAAAGAGGGTTGGTGTACTTGGATTACCTTGGGGGTTCCATGGGCATCCCCAAGCTTAGGCTCTTTCCACTCCTTGTTCCATAATCCATCAAAAGAATTCACCCAAGACATGAAAACTTCACAACACAAAACTCAACAGAAATCTCGTGAGCTCCGTTAGAGAAAGAAAACAAAGAACTACTTAAGGTACTGTAATGAACTCATTCTTTACTTATATTGGTGTTAAACCTACTGTATTCCAACTTCTCTATGGATTATAAACTATTTTACTAGCCATAGATTCGTCAAAATAAGCAAACAACACACGTAAAACAGAATCTGTCAAAAACAGAACAGTCTGTAGCAATCTGTAACTAACGCAAACTTCTGGAACTCTAAAAATTCTACCAAAATAGGAAGTCCTGGACAATTTGTTTATTGAACAGCAGCAAAAAGAATAAACGCAAAAGTACGTTTCTGTGATTTAACAAAATTATATTCGTGCGTGCAAAGTTTCTGTTTTTCAGCAGAATCAAATCAACTATAATCGTAGGTTATCCTATAGGTTCTACTTGGCACAAGCACTAATTAAAAGATAAAACCACATCCAAACAGAAGCTAGATGGATTATTTATTCCTAATCAGAAGAAAAAACAAAAAACACAAAAATAAAATTGGGTTGCCTCCCAACAAGCGCTATCGTTTAACGCCCCTAGCTAGGCATAAAAACAAGGATAGATCTAGGTATTGCCATCTTTGATAGGCAATCCATAAGTGGCTCTCATGATAGATTCATATGGTAATTTTATTTTCTTTCTAGGGAAGTGTTCCATGCCTTTCTTTAAGGAAATTGGAATCTAATATTCCCTTCCTTCATATCAATAATTGCACCAATCGTTCTAAGGAAAGGTCTACCAAGAATAATAGGACATGAAGGATTGCAATCTATATCAAGAACGATAAAATCTACGGGCACATAATTCCTATTTGCAACAATAAGAACATCATTAATTCTTCACATAGGCTTTTTAATAGTGGAATCCACAAGATGCAAGTTTAGAGAGCAATCATCAGAGTCACGGAAATCTAGCAAATCACACAAAGTTTTGGGAATAGTAGAGACACTAGCACCCAAATCACACAAAGCATGAAACTCATAATCTTTAATTTTAATTTTAGTAGTAGGTTCCCACTCATCATAGAGTTTTCTACGGATAGAAACTTTCAACTCAAGTTTTTCTTCATAAGATTGCATCAAGGCATCAACAATGTGTTCGGTAAAGGCCTTATTTTGACTATAAGCATGAGGAGAATCTAGCACGGATTGCAACAAGGAAATACAACCAATCAAAGAGCAATTTTCATAATTAAATTCATTGAGATCCAAAATAGTGGGTTTAGCAACATCTAGGTTTTTATTTCTTTCAATCCCACTTTCATCAATTTCATCATCAAGATCTAGAAACTCCGAATTCTTAGAACGCCTTCTAGGTAAAGGAAGATCATATTCAGTTTCATCAAGATTCATATTGCAAAACAAAGATTTAATGGGGGACACATCAATAACTTTTAGATCTTCATTTTGATTTTCATAGGAATTGGAAGAACACGCTTTAATAAAGGCATCTTTGGAAGCACACATCCTATTGGTTCTTTCCTTGCACTCATCAATGGAAATTCTCATGGCTTTGAGAGACTCATTGATATCATGCTTAGGAGGAATAGATCTAAGCTTTAAAGAATCAATTTCAAGAGAAATTCTATCAACGTTCCTAGCCAAATCATCAACTTTAAGCAATTTCTCTTCAAGCAAAGCATTAAAATTCTTTTGTGAATTCATAAACTCTTTAGTACTACTCTCAAATTCAGAGGGCATCTTATTAAAATTTCCATAAGAGTTGTTGTAGGAATTTCCATAATTATTAGAAGGATTACTAGGATAAGGCCTAGGATTAAAATTCCCTCTATAAGCGTTGTTTCCAAAACTATTCCTACCAACAAAATTCACATCCATAGATTCATTATTATTCTCAAGCAAAGTAGATAAAGGCATATCATTGGGATCAAGAGGAGTATTTTTATTAGCAAACATCTTCATAAATTCATCCATCTTTTCACTCAAAACATTGATTTCTTCTATAGCATGCACTTTTTTACTAGAAGATCTTTCGGTGTGCCATTGAGAATAATTAGACATAATATTATCAAGCAATTTGGTAGCATCTCCTAACGTAATTTCCATAAACGTGCCTCCCGCGGCCGAATCTAAAAGATTTCTAGAAGCAAAATTCGATCCGGCACAAAAATTTTGTATGATCATCCATAAATCAAACCATGAGTAGGGCAATTGCCAAGCATCAATTTCATTCTTTCCCAAGATTGGGCAACATGCTCATGATCAAGTTGTTTAAAATTCATAATATCGTTCCTAAGAGTGATGATCTTAGCGGGAGGAAAATACTTAGAGATAAAAGCATCTTTGCACTTGTTCCAAGAATCAATACTATTTTTAGGCAAAGACAAAAACCAAACTTTAGCACGATCTCTAAGTGAAAATGGAAATAACTTCAATTTGACAATATTGTTATCCGTATCTTTCTTCTTTTGCATATCACACAAATCAACAAAATTGCTTAGATGAGTAGCGGCATCTTCACTAGGAAGGCCGGCGAATTGATCTTTCATAACAAGATTCAACAAAGTGGTATTGATTTCACAAGACTCATCATTATTAAGAGGAGCAATCGGAGTACTAAGGAAATCAGTATTATTGGTATTCGAGAAGTCACACAATTTGGTATTATCTTGTGCCATGGCAACAAGTAATCCAACACACAAGCAAACAGAAAGGCAACGGAAAAAAGGCAAACGGGAAAGAGAGGAGGAGATTGGGAAAGAGAGGGCGAATAAAACGGCAAGGGTGAAGTGGGGGAGAGGAAAATGAGAGGCAAATGGCAAATAATGTAACGCGAGAGATAGGGATTGTGACGGGTACTTGGTATGGTTTACTTGCTTGCGTGAGCTTCCCCGGCAACTGCGTTGGATTTCCCCGAAGAGGAGAGGATTATGCAGCAAAGTAGCATAAGTATTTCCCTCAGTTTTTGAGAACCAAGGTATCAATCCAGTAGGAGACCACGCACAAGTCCCTCGTACCTACACAAAACGATAGCTCCTCACAACCAACACGATTAGGGTTGTCAATCCCTTCACGGTCACTTATGAGAGTGAGATCTGATAGAGATGATAAATAATATTTTTGGTATTTTTGGTATAGAGATGCAAAGTAAAAAGTAAAAGGCAAAGTAACAACAAAAGCAAGTAATAAAGTAATGGAGATTGATATGATGAGAATAGACTCGAGGGCCATAGGTTTCACTAGTGGCTTCTCTCAAGAGCATAGATTTTCTACGGTGGGTGAACAAATTACTGTTGAGCAATTGACAGAACTGAGCATACTTATGAGCATATCTAGGTTATGATCATGTATATAGGCATCACGTCTGAGACAAGTAGATCGAAACGATTCTGCATCTACTACTATTACTCCACTCATCGACCGCTATCTAGCATGCATCTAGAGTATTAACTTAAAAACAGAGTAACGCCTTAAGCAAGATGACATGATGTAGAGGGATAAATTCATGCAATATGATAAAAAAAACCATCTTGTTATCCTCGATGGCAACAATATAATACATGTCTTGCTGCCCCTACTGTCACTGGGAAAGGACACCACAATATTGAACCCAAAGCTAAGCACTTCTCCCATTGCAAGAACTACAAATCTATTTGGCCAAACCAAAAGGATAATTCGAAGAGACTTGCAAAGATAACTCAATCATACATAAAAGAATTCAGAGAAGATTCAAATATTTTCCATAGATAAGCTGGATCATAAACCCACAATTCATCGGTCTCAACAAACACACCGCAAAAAGAAGAAGATTACATCGAATAGATCTCCACGAGAGAGGGGGAGAACATTGTATTGAGATCCAAAAAGAGAGAAGAAGCCATCTAGCTACTAGCTATGGACCCCGAAGGTCTGAAGTAAACTACTCACACTTCATCGGAGGGGCTATGGTGTTGATGTAGAAGCCCTCCATGGTAGATGCCCCCTCTGGCGGAGCTCCGGAACAGGCCCCAAGATGGGATCTCATGGATACAGAAGGTTGCGGCAGTGGAATTAGGTTTTTGGCTCCTATCCTGATCGTTTGGGGATACGTAGGTATATATAGGAGGAAGGAGTACGTCGGTGGAGCAGCGGGGGGCCCACGAGGTAGGGGGCGCCTAGGGGGGCGCGCCCTCCACCCTCGTGACCGCCTCTTTTGTTCCTTAGAGCAGGGTCCAAGTCTCCTGGATCACGTTCGGTGAGAAAATCACGTTCCCAAAGGTTTCATTCCGTTTGGACTTCGTTTGATATCCCGTTTCTTCAAAACACTGAAATAGGCAAAAAACAGCAATTCTGGGCTGGGCCTCCGGTTAATAGGTTAGTCCCAAAAATAATATAAAAGTGGAAAATAAAGGCCAATATAGTCCAAAACAGTAGATAAAGTAGCATGGAGCAATCAAAAATTATAGATACATTGGAGACTGATACGTCTCCGTCGTATCTATAATTTTTTATTGTTCCATGCCAATATTATTCAACATTTATATACTTTTGGCAACTTTTTATACTATTTTTTGGGACTAACATATTGATCCAGTGCCCAGTGCCAGTTCCTGTCTGTTGCATGTTTTTTGTTTCGCAGAAACCCAATATCAAACGGAGTCCAAACGGGATAAAAACGGACGGAGATTTCTTTTGGAATATTTATGATTTTTGGGAAGTAAAATCAACGCGAAACGGTGTCTGAGGTAGTCACGAGGTAGGGGGCGCGCCCTACCCCCCAGGCGCGCCCCTGACCCTCGTGGTCCACCCATAAGGCGGTTGATGCTCTTCTTTTGGCGCAAGAAAGATAATTTTATGAGAAAGATCTGGGCGAAAGATTCACCCCAATCGGAGTTACGGATCTCCGGATATAAAGGAAACGGTGAAGGGATAGAATCTGAGAACGCAGAAACAAAGAGATAGATCCAATCTTGGAGGGGCTCTCGCCCCTCCCAAGCAATGGGAGCCAAGGACCAGAGGGGAAACCCTTCTCCCATCTAGGAAGGAGGTCAAGGAAGAAGAAGAAGAAGAAGGGGGGCCCTCTCCCCCTTGCTTCTGATGGCACCGGAACACCGCCGGGGTCCATCATCATCACCGTGATCTTCACCAACACCTTCGCCATCTTCACCAACATCTCCATCACCTTCCCCCATCTCTATGCAGCGGTGTAACCTCTCTCTTACCCGCTGTAATCTCTACTTAAACATGGTGCTCAACACTATATATTATTTCCCAATGATGTATGGCTATCCTATGATGTTTGAGTAGATCTTTTTTGTCCTAATGGCTATTTGATGATAGTGATTGGTTTGAGTTGTATGTTTTATTATTGGTGTTGTCCTATGGTGCCCTCCGTGTCGTGCAAGCGTAAGGGATTCCCGCTGTAGGGTTTGTAATATGTTTATGATTTTCTTATGGTGGGTGGCGTGAGTGACAGAAGCACAGACCCGAGTAAGTAGGTTGTTTGCGTATGGGATAAAAGGGGACTTGATACTTTAATGCTATGGTTGGGTTTTTACCTTAATGAATCTTTAGTAGTTGTGGATGCTTGCTAGAGTTCCAATCATAAGTGCATAGAATTCCAAGTAAGGGATGATATGTTAGCTTATGCCTCTCCCTCAAATAGAATTGCAATAGCGATTACCGGTCTAGTAACGTAGTCAATTGCTTAGGGACAATTCCACATCTCCTACCACCACTTTTCCACACTCGCTATATTTACTTTATTGCATCTTTATCTAAACAGCCCCTAGTCTTTATTTACGTGCTCTTTACATTCTTGCAAACCTATCCTATCACACCTACAAAGTACTTCTAGTTTCATAGTTGTTCTAGGTAAAGCAAACGTCAAGCGTGCGTAGAGTTGTATCGGTGGTCGATAGAACTTGAGGGAATATTTATTCTACCTTTAGCTCCTCGTTGGGTTCGACACTCTTACTTATCGAAAACTGTTGTGATCCCCTATACTTGTGGGTTATCAAGACCTTTTTCTGGCACCGTTGCCGGGGAGTCATAGCGTGGGGTGAATATTCTCGTGTGTGCTTGTTTGCTTTATCACTAAGTAATTTTTATTTGCTGTTCTTAGTTGTTTTCTATCTTTAGTCATGGGTAGGAAATGCAAAATACCGCAAAAATTAGTTGTACCTGCTGAACCAATGGTTGAAGAACCACTCAAAATCTATCACACTGCTAAAGCTTATTACTTGGATCATCTTCGATCCCTATGTGCTCGTGCTAAAACCCCAACTAGCTTAGTTGAGGGCAAATCTTTAGATGAGCATGCTTGTTATGTGCGACACCGTATATCTGAAAAGGGGAAACTATTATGGAGTCAAATTCAACGTTTGCAATGCTATGCTTGGAATTTATGTTGGGAATATGATTTTACTTATTGTTCTGAAAACCCTAAAAATCACCTTCCCTACCAATGTGAGTTTATTGATAATGGGATCTTATCTTCATATGCTAAGGGTGTTTATAGTTACTATGATGTTCAACAAGTTGAAGAATTTGTTGCTTTTAAGGGTGCTTTTGAAATTGCTTCTTTGATTGAAAAGTATGATGCTACTCTTTACAAATCTGAAAATTTTGCCATACTTGAATATTGTTATGAGAATTATGCTCCTAATGCCTATGTTAAACTATATATTGAGAAATTCTCCGCTGTCCAAGACGAGACTAATATTTTGCAAGAAGCTATGGATGAAGAAATTGATGAAACTATGAGCTCATTGGATGAAAAAGATGATGAGGAGAGAGAAGAACAAAAGGAGGAAGAGCGGATTGATCACCCGTGCCCACCTTCTAATGAGAGTAACTCTTCAACTCATACATTGTTTAATTCCCCTTCGTGCTTACCGAAGGATGATTGCTATGATGATTGCTATGATCCCTGTGATTCTCTTGAAATATCCCTTTTTGATGATGCTTGCTATGCTTGTGGCCAAGATGCCAATATGAATTATGCTTATGGAGATGAACTTGCTATAGTTCCTTATGTTAAACATGAAATTGTTGCTATTGCACCCACGCATGATAGTCCTATTATCTTTTTGAATTCTCCAAACTACACTATATCGGAGAAGTTTGCCCTTATTAACAATTATATTGATGGGTTGCCTTTTACTATTGCACATGATGATTTTGATGAATATAATATGCATGTGCTTGCTGCTCCTACTTGCAATTATTATGAGAGAGGAACTATATCTCCACCTCTCTATGTTTCCCACACGATAAAATTGCAAGAAACTATTTATACTATGCATTGGCCTTTACTATGTGTGCATGAATTGTTCGTTTATGACATGCTGATGCATGTGAAGAGAGTTAGACTTTGTTGTTGCATGATATATGTTACTTTGTGCTCACCACTAAATTACAAATAATTGTTAATTTAAATTGGCTTTGATATACCTTGGGATCCGGGTGGATTCACTACTTGAGCACTATATGCCTAGCTTAATGGCTTTAAAGAAAGCGCTGCCAGGGAGACAACCCGGAAGTTTTAGAGAGTCATTTATTTCTGTTGAGTGCTTTCATATAGTTTAAAAACAACAAAAATAAAGAGGGGAACCCAAAACTTTTCAAAAAGAGAAGTGAATGTGAGAGAGACGAGCATTGTGAAAGTGGGGGACGTCCTTGAACTTTGTTGATGCCCATGGGAACTTTGTGAATCTTAATTACAGAAAATTTTCAATAAAAATAATTATCCCCTTGTATATTTCCATTGTATTATAAAAATAATGTGCCAAGGTTTGCCTTTAGGATGTTTACAGTGCTTGTTGGTTTGTACGGTGCAGGACAGAAACTTTGGCTGTAGTGCGCGATTTTACATTTTTAACTGGAACGTCAATTGGTTCTGATTCCTTTTGAAATCTCTTGCTATATAACTTGTTTATTTTTCCTAATTTTGGTAGAATTTTTGGGGTAACAGAAGTATTGTGGATGTTCAGATTGCTACAGACTGTTCTGTTTTTGACAGGTTCTGTTTTTGATGCATAGTTTGCTTGTTTTGATGAATCTATCAATTTATATCAATGGATTAAGCCATGAAAAAGTTATATTACAGTAGACACAATGCAAAAAGAAAATATGAATTGGGTTGCAACAGTACTTAGAGTGGTGATTTGCTTTATTATACTAACGGATCTTACCGAGTTTTCTGTTGAAGTTTTGTGTGGATGTAGTGTCTAATCGAGGATGTTTCGATGTGAGAAGAAGGAAGAGAGGCAAGAGCTCAAGATTGGGGATGCCCGAGGCACCCCAAGTAAATATTCAAGGATACTCAAGCGTCTAAGCTTGGGGATGCTGGGGAGGCATCCCCTCTTTCTTCAACAAGTATCGGTATGTTTCGGATTCGTTTCGTTCATGCATTACGTGCAAGTCTTGGAGCGTCTTTTGCAATTAGGTTTTTACTTTTCTTTTATGCACCATGCTGGTATGAAATAGTCCTTGGTTGATTTATAGAATGCTCATTGCACCTCACTTAAATCTTTTGAGTATGGCTTTATATAATGCTTCATGTGCTTCACTTATATCATTTGAAGTTTGGATTGCCTGTTTCTCTTCATATAGACAACCGCCATTTGTAGAATGCTCTTTTGCTTCACTTATAATTGTTAGAGCATGGACATATCTTTTGTAGAAAGAATTAAACTCTCTTGCTTCACTTATATCTATTTAGAGAGATGACAAGAATTGGTCATTTTCACATGGTTAGTCATAAAATCCTACATAAACTTGTAGATCGCTGAATATGATATGTTTGATTCCTTGCAATAGTTTTGCGATATAAAGATGGTGACATTAGAGTTATGCTAGTGGGTCGTTGTGGATTGTAGAGACACTTGTGTTGAGGTTTGTGATTCCCGTAGCATGCACGCATGGCGAACCGCTTTGTGATGAAGTTGGAGCACAATTTTATTTATTGATTGTCTTCCTTATGAGTGGCGGTCAAGGAGGAGCGATGGTCTTTTCCTACCAATCTATCCCCCTAGGAGCATGCGCGTAGTACTTTGTTTTCAATGGCTTGTAGATTTTTGCAATAAGTATATGAGTTCTTTATGACTAATGTTGAGTCCATGGATTATATGCACTCTCACCCTTCCATCATTGCTAGCCTCTTCGGTACCGTGCATTGCCCTTTCTCACCTCGAGAGTCGGTGCAAACTTCGCCTGTGCATCCAAACCCCGTGATATGATACACTCTGTCACACATAAGCCTCCTTATATCTTCCTCAAAACAGCCACCATACCTACCTATCATGGCATTTCCATAGCCATTCCGAGATATATTGCCATGCAACTTTCATCATCATCATCATATACATGACTTGAGCATTCATTGTCATATTGCTTTGCATGATCGTAAGATAGCTAGCATGATGTTTTCATGGCTTGTCCGTTTTTTGATGTCATTGCTATGCTAGATCATTGCACATCCCGGTACACCGCCGGAGGCATTCATATAGAGTCATATCTTTGTTCTAGATATCGAGTTGTAATATTGAGTTGTAAGTAAATAGAAGTGTGATGATCACCATTATTAGAGCATTGCCCCAGTGAGGAAAGGATGATGGAGACAATGATTCCCCCACAAGTCGGGATGAGACTCCGGACTTTACAAAAAAAAGAGGCCAAAGAAGCCCACCAAAAAAATAAAAAAAAATGATGAGAGAAAAAGAGAGAAGGGGCAATGTTACTATCCTTTTATCACACTTGTGCTTCAGAGTAGCACCATGTTCTTCATAGAGAGAGCCTCCTATGCTTTCACTTTCATATACTATTGGGAATTTTCATTATAGAACTTGGCTTGTATATTCTGATGATGGGCTTCCTCAAATGCCCGAGGTCTTCATGAGCAAGCAAGTTGGATGCACACCCGCTTAGTTTCAGTTTGAGCTTTCATACACTTATAGCTCTAGTGCATCCGTTGCATGGCAATCCCTAGTCACTCACATTGATATCTATTGATGGGCATCTCCATAGCCCGTTGATACGCCTCGTTGATGTGAGACTTTCTCCTTTTTTGTCTTCTCCACATAACCTCCACCATCATATTCTATTCCACCTATAGTGCTATGTCCATGGCTCACGCTCATGTATTACGTGAAAGTTGAAAAAGTTTGAGATTATTAAAGTATGAAACAATTGCTTGGCTTGTCATCAGGGTTGTGCATGATTAAATACTTTGTGTGATGAAGATAGAGCAACAGCCAGACTATATGATTTTGTAGGGATGACTTTCTTTGGCCAAGTTGTTTTGAAAAGACATGATTGCTTTATTGGTACGCTCGAAGTATTATTGCTTTTATGTCAAATGATAGACTATTGCTTTGAATCACTCGTGTCTTAATATTCATGCCATGATTAGACATATGATCAAGATTATGCTAGGTAGCATTCCACATCAAAAATCATTTCTTTTTATCATTTACCTACTCGAGGACAAGCAGGAATTAAGCTTGGGGATGCTGATACGTTTCCATCGTATCTATAATTTTTGATTGTTCCATGCCAATATTATTCAACATTTATATACTTTTGGCAACTTTTTATACTATTTTTTGGGACTAACATATTGATCCAGTGCCCAGTGCCAGTTCCTGTCTGTTGCATGTTTTTTGTTACGCAGAAACCCAATATCAAACGGAGTCCAAATGGGATAAAAACAGAAGGAGATTTTTTTTGGAATATTTATGATTTTTGGGAAGTCAAATCAACGTGAAACGGTGTTCGAGGTGGTCATGAGGTAGGGGGCACGCCCTACCCCCCAGGCGCGCCCCTGACCCTCGTGGTCCACCCGTAAGGCGGTTGATGCTCTTCTTTTGGCGCAAGAAAGATAATTTTATGAGAAAGATCTGATCGAAAGATTCACCCCAATCGGAGTTACGGATCTCCGGATATAAAGGAAACGGTGAAGGGGTAGAATCTGAGAACGCAGAAACAGAGAGATAGATCCAATCTTAGAGGGGCTCTCGCCCCTCCCAAGCCATGGGAGCCAAGGACCAGAGGGGAAACCCTTCTCCCATCTAGGGAGGTGGTCAAGGAAGAATAAGAAGAAGGGGGGCCCTCTCCCCCTTGCTTTCGGTGGCGCCGGAATGCCGCCGGGGGCCATCATCATCACCGCGATCTTCACCAACACCTCCGCCATCTTCACAAACATCTCCATCACCTTCCCCCATCTCTATGCAGCGGTGAAACCTCTCTCTTACCCGCTGTAATCTCTACTTAAACATGGTGCTCAACGCTATATATTATTTCCCAATGATGTATGGCTATCCTATGATGTTTGAGTAGATCTGTTTTGTCCTAATGGCTATTTGATGATCGTGATTGGTTTGAGTTGTATGTTTTATTATTGGTGTTGTCGTATGGTGCCCTCCGTGTCGCGCAAGCGTGAGGGATTCCTGTTGTAGGGTTTGCAATATGTTTATGATTTGCTTATGGTGGGTGGCGTGAGTGACAGAAGCACAGACCCGAGTAAGTAGGTTGTTTGCGTATGGGATAAAAGGGGACTTGATACTTTAATGCTATGGTTGGGTTTTTACCTTAATGAATCTTTAGTAGTTGTGGATGCTTGCTAGAGTTCCAATCATAAGTGCATAGAATTCCAAGTAAGGGATGATATGTTAGCTTATGCCTCTCCCTCAAATAGAATTGCAATAGCGATTACCGGTCTAGTAACGTAGTCAATTGCTTAGGGACAATTCCACATCTCCTACCACCACTTTTCCACACTCGCTATATTTACTTTATTGCATATTTATCTAAACAGCCCCTAGTCTTTATTTACGTGCTCTTTACTTTCTTGCAAACCTATCCTATCACACCTACAAAGTACTTCTAGTTTCATACTTGTTCTAGGTAAAGCAAACGTCAAGCGTGCGTAGAGTTGTATCGGTGCTCGATAGAACTTGAGGGAATATTTATTCTACCTTTAGCTCCTCGTTGGGTTCGACACTCTTACTTATCGAAAACTGTTGCGATCCCCTATACTTGTGGGTTATCAGAGACGTATCACACCCGTGCATCTCGCCACGTGCCAAAGGACCACAGGCATATCTATTGCCTCAGGAGCCTCAGCGAATTCTTCAGCTCACCCTTCAACTACCGGTCCCACTCTATTGAAGACCAAGGCCACTGCTGGACGAGGCACTCGACCAAGTCCTCACAAGAAGCAGGTGGTCTTTCAAATTCCATCTGATGATGAGGCTGATGATGATGAACTTGCCGATATCATCAGGGACAGACAGCAGCGGGCCGCTAGAGCCAAAGGAAGTGTTGTGCCCCTATTTTTGGATCCAAATAAGATCCTCGATTTCATCAACCTCTGGAACAAGGATCCCAATGCTCCAATGCCAGATTTGGGCCTCACTCCTGAACAAAGTCACGTTGTGATGGCGTTCATCGCTGAAGAAAATTGGAAGTATGACCAAGCCAGGTCATTGAAGAAAACACAGTACAAGAAGCAGCGCTACTTAAAGGACAATGTCCTCAGTCTTTCGCCTGAGCAGCTTCTTGCACTACAAGCTGAAATCAAGAAGCTCGGCGAATAATTTGAAGCCTACAAGGCTGACTGGAAGGGCGCCAAGGTCCGATTCGTTAAGCTGACGAAGAAATTCACTTCAAGTGTTGCTGCTCATGTGCGCATTGAAGTCACCCCGGCTGAAGCATCTGCTCAAGCCATTGAAGGAATTGCCAGCACCGCTAATGAACATCAGGCTGCTGATGAAACTGCAAGCACCAGGGTTGCTGAAGAAATTCTATCCTCTGAAGAAACTGCCAGGATAACCACTAGTGTTGCGCCTGAAGAAATTGCTAGGCCAGCTGAAGACTCTGTCGCTGCGACTGAAGAAACTGCTCAAGACAGGCCAACTACATCAGTTGTGTCTGAAGAAATTGATCCTGCTGTCACTGCTCTGCCCGCACCAACACCAAGTCCAATTCTTCCTTCTGCTTTGGAAGTGAAGAAAACCAAAGCTGCAGAGCATGCTGCTTTGAAGAAGAGGAAGGCATCCGCTGCATCAGAATCTTTGGTCCCTAAGAAGGCGAAGATTTTGACAAGTTCACTGGAAAATCCCATTGATGTTGTTCCTCTCGCAAGCATGCCATCTAAGGAACTTGTTTCTCATGGCGAAAAATATCAGATTCCTGATGAATCTGAAGAAGAAGATCCCTCTGCTGCTTCCACGAAGCAGATGGATGAAGAAATTTAAGCTGAAGCTTTCACTTCCACCCCTCAGGTATCATCGCCAACGCCTCATTTTACTGCTGAAGAGGCCGGCGTTGAAGAAATGGAAGTGGATGAGGATGTGGACATCGGCTGCACCACTCCCGCGATGAATGATGATTTTTCGGAGAGTCAGCACCCCAACTCACCTCTGTTCACACCACTCCAGAAAATTCCTCAGTCCCCAGCTCCAACTGAAGTTCAAATGGGTTCTAAAGAAATTCATGCCACCCCTTCCATTCCTGAAGAGATTCCAGTCACTAGTGCTGATGCTCAAGCTACTAAAGAAATGGAGGCCCAGGCTGCTACTGAAACAGAAGATATTCCTCAGCCTGCGGCTCCTGAAATTGAAGTCCCTGAAGTTATTCTTCAGATCACTGACACTCCTCAGCCACAGCCGAAGAATCCATTCTCCAAGACTCCAAAGTTCAAGGCCAATGCCTTCTTCAATGAGCATGTATTCTTCACTAAATATAATCCATATGATTATGCTCGTCTGAGGAGGAAGCAATTCTGGACTGCCAGCCAAGCAAATTTCTATTCTTCAGTGTTGTTCAACAAAGACAAAGTATTCGATCATGAGCATATTCCTCACTTGGATATATAATCACTGCCTTGCTTCACGCTAGTCCTCGCTGCCATTCATGATGCTGGCCTGCTCAATTTCTGCACTGACATATGCGATTGGAATGAAGAACTCATTCTTCAATTCTACGCGACGCTGCACATCATAGGCAATGCTGAAGATGTGAATTCATGGGTGTTGGACTGGATGATAGAGAACACACACTACAAGGCACCGGCAACTGAATTGCTTCGTGCCATGCCTGTCGGTCCTCCCCCAGAAGGTGCGCGTCTGATCTATTCTAAAATTGAGCTGTCAGATCATTTTATGCATGTGCTGTCGAAGCCACTGAAGCCTGGACAAGCCTCAAGGACCAAATTCCTCGTGAAGGAATTGCAATATGTGCTGAGGACAGTCTATCGCATTCTGACGAAGACATTGAGTCCAATCAAGGGCCACGACTCAAATGATGAAGAAGTCATTGGCATCATGAAGAATCTGCTGTTCAATATCATGCACGGTATTCCCGTGAATTATCATGATTTCTTCATGAGGACTCTGGCAAATGTTGTAATGTCCCCATTTGAGTTGAAGCCTTACACTCACTGGATTATGAGATTCCTCAGAACAAGGTCTTCACTCAACTACAAAGCTGATACACTCAACCATGGCAGCTTCTTGTCCCCGATTGAAGTCCTCAAACGGACAGTTTCCTCAGTTGATGAAAAGGGCAAGGCCACTGCTGTCATTGATGAGGGTATTCGACCATTGGATGGACAGTTTCGCAAATCTACTTCATACTCCACCAATGATGATTCTGCTACTCATGATTCTGCCGCAAATGCTTCAAAGCAAAGTCCTTAGGCAATAGCTCCAAGGGTGATGACTGATTGTGAGCTTCTCCTCAGTCTTCATCAAAAGGTGGATCGCAATCACAAATGGGTGAAACGCCAGTTTGGTTCCATTCTTCACAATATGATTGCCACTTATAATTCAGTGAAGAAGAACCACTACTACCTCAATGAAATGTTTGATCACACCTGGGCTATATTATCTCACCTTACGGTGATGAGGATCTCAAGCAGATGGGCTTCAAGCAGGACTTCGGCTGGGCTAAGCCTCCACCGAAGAAATTCAAGAAGGTCAAAGTTCCTCCTTTGGTGCCCAGTTCATATTCCTCGTCTCTCGATACTGATGAAAATGAAGATCTGGACGACACTGCGGCAGGCCCTACTCTAACAGACGACCCCAACAACGCTGGCGCTCCTCCATCGACTTCGTGAAGAAATTCTTCAGGGGCGTTAGTCCTCACTTTTCATCCCTTTTGGTCATTTGATGACAAAGGGGGAGAAATTTGAGTTAGTATTCAAGCGGGTCAATATATATGGGCATTTTTTGTTAAGTTGCAACTCTCGCTCTTCTGAAGCTTTTGTTGATCGAGTTGTAAACTTAAGTCCGATGGTGACCTGATACTTTTGCTCTGTCTTTCTGCACGCTCTTTCCTCATTAATGTTATGCACGCATGCTGAATTACATCAGTCACCATATTTCATCTTGCATTTCAAATTCTTCATTCTATATGTCAAATGTGTGTATGAATTACAAGATATAGGGGGAGTTTCTCCATGATTCTACTCTTCAAATGTGCATTGCTTCAAAAGCAAATACCTCACTATGCACATCTTCAGGGGGAGTTCTTCTAAATCTTGCAATCAAATTCCTCAAGTTTGAGTACTTTCAATTCATATGTTTATCCCCGTTGAAAACTTAACCTATATTGTCATCAATCACCAAAAAGGGGGAGATTGTAAGTGCATCTAGTGCCCCTTAGTGATTTTGGTGTACTGAAGACTTATAGGTTAAGGGACTAACAAGTTTGTGAGTGTACACAGGCTCTATAAGTCAATGATGAGTTTGATATTTATAGTGAAAGTCGACCCCTAAAAATGAATGTCTTCGACTGAAGACTTTGGTTCTCCTGAAGACTTTGAAAGTGAAGAAATTGGTGTGACCTTGAAGACTTCGATATTCATGCGAGGAATCTGGAGCGTGAAGACTTTTGTTTTCATAGTTTCATTTTCTCCTTCTTGAGCCATAGGAAACACCGTACTGTTAAAGGGGGTCGAGGTAATACTAAGGAAACAGATTTCCAAGTGATGCTCATCTCAAAATCCTACACCTACCCAATCCTTTGAGTGAAGCCATTGGAAATCTCATATAAGTTCAGTCAAATTTCTTCAGTGACAGAGACGAAGATCTTCTGGTCTCTGAGGAATTTGTTCTGACTGAGGAGTTAGGAATTCGCCAGTGCGGATTGCCTACACAGTGAGGAAGATGATAGCCTTGAGGAATTCGAACCTCAAAATATCCGACCGTTGCTGAGCCACGCGCTAGCCGTTCCAAAATATCCTACCACCTAACGGTCATATCTGCCAAGGGCATTTATGTATTATCATGTAGAGCTGCTCCCTAGGCTATAAATAGCCGCCCCCTACAACCAGTAGATGGTTGGCTGCTCCGAGAGAAACTGACACTTGTCATTTGAGAGCATCCCATCCTCCGAGGACTTTGAGAGAAAATCATCAAGTGAGGAAAACCCAAATCCCAAACCCAAACCTACAAACCCCAAGTGATTGAGCATCACTGAAGAGATTGTTCCTACGTGGAACCGATGCTTGTTACCTTTGAGGACTGTGTATCCTCCAGACGGTTAGGCCTCATGGTCTGAGCATCCAAGAGGAATTGTGGATTGCCGAGTGACCAAGTGTGTGAAGGTTTGGAAGTCACCTATGAAGACTTACCACTACTGTTGGGCAAGGTCTGTGTGATCTTAGCTCAAGGATGATACGGTGAGGACTGTGTGTCCGGGACTGTGTGTCCTCAAGTTTAAATACTCAGCCACTCCAATCAGACGTACAACTGTCATAGCAATTGGAACTGGTCTACCAAATCATTGTCTTCACCAAGCCAATTGGTTCTATTTCCTCAACCCTTTCATTTCCTCATTATGTGTTGATGTACCTGATCATTACTGCTTGAAGACATTGACTAGAGACATTCTCTATTTCCTCAATCCAAATTCTTTAGTTTGTTTGTCTTCATCCTGCTTATCATGTGTTTACGCTTTCTGTACTCTGTGTTTGTCTTTCATTTCATCATGATGACTATGCTATTACTCTGTTTTGCTTATACCTGAGTACTTATTCTGCTGCAAGTAGTTCTTCGCTTAGGAATTTCCTCACCCTGAAATTACTCAGTGAAGAATTCATAAAAATCGCCTATTCACCCCCTCTAGTTGACGTAACGCACTTTCAAAGAGTAATCATAGGTATAACCCGCCCCCTCCTGGGCGGGTCATACCTAATAGTGATATCCCCAACACTGTCTCTCTCTGTTTTTGTATTTTTTAGATTCTGCCCTTTCACCATTTCTTATATTCCCAGAGATCCGTAACTCCGATTGGATTGAAACTTTGAACATGATTTTTTCCGGATATTACCTTCTTACGGCGGAAGAAGGGAAACAACCACCTTACGGGGTGTCCACGAGGGCCAGGGGCACGCCCACCCCCTGGGGGGCGCCCCCTACCTCGTGGGCCCCTGGAGCATCGTCTCACGTTGATTCTTCTTCCCAAAATTCATAAATATTCCAAAAATATTCTCCGTCCATTTTTACCCCGTTTGTACTCCGTTTGATACGACAAAGACGCATCACCTCTTTCATCTGCTCCTCCTGAAAATCCATCATAGATGAAAAGCATCAACCTTCCTTCTACATCACAAGCAAAGAAAACTAAGGCTGCCGAAAGGGCAGCTGTGAAGAAAAGGAAAGCATCTGCAACCTTAGAGTCTTCTGCTCACAAGAAAGCGAATACTTTGAAAATCTCATTCACCAACCCAATTGATGTTGTTCCTCTCTCAAGCATGCCATCAAAGGAGATTGTTCCCTTCGGTGAGGAATATATCATCCCTGATGACAGTGATGAAGAGAATCCCTCTACTGCTATGTCAGAGCGGTTGGATGAAGAAATTGAAGTGGATGTGATCCCTTCACCACTACAGGTATCATCGCTCGTGCCTCAGTTCATTGCTGAAGAGGCAGACGTTGAAGAAATTGACGCTAAAGATGAGGATGTGGACATTGGGTCTACAACTCCTGTGCTGAACGATGACTATTGGGAAAGACAACATCCCAATTCTCCTCTGACCACTCCTATATAGCAAATTCCTCAGTCCCCTAGTCAAACTCAGGAAATTCATATGGGTTCTGAAGGACGTCAAGCTTCTCTTCACTCCATTCCAGAAGAAGCTCCAGCTGCTAATGCTGCAGAAATGGAGGCCAAGACTACGGAAGATACTGCTGTTGATATTCCTCAGTCTGTGGCTCCAGATATTGTGCATCAAGAGGCTGTGAAGATTTCAGCTGAAAATCTTCAACCCAAACAAAAGAATCCTCATTCCAAGAAGCAAAAATTCAAAGCTGATGACTTCTTTGTTGAGCATCATTTCTTCACGGATTTAAATCCATATGACTCTGCAAGACTTCACCACAAGCGCTTCTGGATAACAAGTCAGATGAATTACTACTCAACAATTCTATTTGACAAGGACAAGGTGTTTGAACATCAGCAAATTCCTCATGTGGACATGGAGTCACTGCCCTGTTTTCAGCCTGTTCTCAGTGTTCTTCATGATGCTGGCTTTCTGAACTTTTGTTCTGAGATCTGCGACTGGAATGAAGAACTTATTCTTCAATTCTATGCTACTTTGCACCTCACAGGAAATGTTGAAGATGTGAATTCATGGGTACTGGACTGGATGAATGAAAATACTCACTACAAAGCTTCGACATCTGAATTGCTTCATGCCGTCCCAGTCAGTCCTCCCACTGAAGGTGCACTGAAACATTATGAGGAACCTGAATTATCAAATCATATGATGCAAGTACTGATGAAGCCTTGAAGGCTGGCCAAGCTCCAAGGACCACATTCCTCGTGAAGGAATTGCCTTATGTGCCGCAGACAGTATTCCGCATATTAACCAAAACCCTCAGTCCAATTAAGGGCCACAACTCAGATGAAGAAGAAGTTGTTGGCATCATGAAGAATCTGCTCTTTAACATCATGCATGGTATTCCCATCAACTACCATGATTTCTTAATGAGGACTTTGGTCAATGCTGCTCTGTCACCTTTTGAGTTAAAGCCTTACGCTCCCTGGATCATGAAATTCATCAGATCAAGGTCTTCAATTCATTACAAGGCTGACTTTCAGAATCACCTCAGCTATTTGCCCCCAATTGAAGTCCTCAAACGGACTATTTCCTCAGTTGATGGGAAGGGAAAAGCAGCGGTCATTGATGAAGGCACTCGTCCTCTGGATGGTCAATTTCGCAAGGTTGCATCCTACTCGACCAATGATGACTCTGCAATGCAAGATTCTGCCGCCAAAGCTTTAAAGCAAAATCCTCAAGACACTGCTCCGCATGTGATGACTAATCGTGAGCTTCTCCTCAATCTTCATCAGAAAGTGGATAGAAATCACAAGTGGGTCAAGCGTCAGTTTGGTGCAATTCTTCAGAACATGACCGTTACTCAAAACACTGTGAAGAAGAATCACCATTATCTGCATCAAGTCTTCAACCGCACCTGGGCTATTCTTTCGCATCTATACACTGATGATGAAATCAAGGAGATGGACTTCCAACAAGACTTTGACTGGTCTCAGCCACCATCAAAGAAATTCAAGAAGGTCAAACTTCCTCAGCTGGTTGCCAGTTCATATTCTTCATCGTGCGAGACAGACGAAGCTGAAGATTTGGATGACACTGCGGCAGGCCCTACATCAATGGACGATCCCAACAACGCTAGTGCTCCTCCATCGACATCATGATGATATTCTTCAGGGGCGTTAGTCCTCATTTTTCGTCCCTTTTGGTCATTTGATGGCAAAGGGGGAGAAATTTGAGTTAGTCTTCAAGCGGGTCTATTATATGGACATTTTTTTGGTTAAGTTACAACTCTTGTTCTTCTGAAGTGTTTGCTTTGCCGAGTTGTAAACTTAAGTTCTATGGTGGTCTGATACTTTTGACTGCTTTCTGCATGCTTTTTTTCCTCAAGTACTTAAATGCACGCATGCTGAAATTCGTCAGACACAATATTTCATCATGCATTTCAAATTCTTCATATGATATGTCAAATGCGTGTATGAATTACAAGATATAGGGGGAGATCTCCATGATATTACTCTACAATGTGCATTTGCTATCCAAAGCAAATTCCTCAAATATGCACATCTTCAGGGAGAGTTCTTCTATATCTTGCAATCAAATTCCTCAATATTAGCATTTACACTTCATATGTTTATCCCCGTTGAAAACTTAACCTATTTGTCATCAATCACCAAAAAAGGGGGAGATTGTAAGTGCATCTAGTGCCCCTTAGTGATTTTGGTGTATTGAAGACTTGTAGGTTAAGGGACTAATATGTTTGTGAGTGTACAAGGCTCTATAAGTTGATGTGGAGTTTGATATTTACGATGAAAGTCGACCCCTAAAAATGTATTTCTTCAGTTGAAGACTTTGGTTCTCCTGAAGATTTTGAAAGTGAAGAAATTGGTGTGGCCTTGAAGACTTGGATATTCATGCGAGGATTATGAAGCGTGAAGACTTTTGTTTTCGTAGTTTCATTTTCTCTTTCTTGAGTCATAGGAAACACCATACTGTTAAAGGGGGTTGAGTTAATACTAAGGAAAGTGATTTCCAAGTGATGCTCATCTCAAAATCCTACACCTACCCAATCCTTTCGAGTGAAGCCATTGGAAATCTCATATCAGTTCAGTCAATTTCTTCAGTGATAGAGACGAAGATCTTCTGGTCTCTCAGGAATTTGTCCTGACTGAGGAGTTAGGAATTCGCCAGTGCGGATTGCCTACACAGTGAGGAACATGATAGCCCCGAGGACTTTGAGCCTCAAATATCCGACCGTCGTTGTGCTATGCGCCAGCTGTTCCAAAATATCTACCCACCTAACGGTCATATCATTGAAGGGAATTTATGTCTTATCATGTCGGGCTGCTCCCTAGGCTATAAACAGCCGCCCCCTACAACCACTAGCTAGTTGGCTGCTCCGAGAGAAACTGACACTTGTCATTGAGAGCATCCCATCCTCTAAGGACTTTGAGCCAAAATCATCAAGTGAGGAAAAACCCAAAACCCAAACACCTACAACCCAAAGTGATTGAGCACCACTGAAGAGATTGTTCCTGTGTGGAACCGACACTTGTTACCTTTGAGGACTTTGTATCCTCCAGATAGTTAGGCATCATGGTTTGAGCATCCAAGAGGAATGGTGGATTGCCGAGTGACCAAGTCTGTGAAGGTTTGGAAGTCACCTGAAGACTTACCATGAGTGATTGGGCGAGGTCTGTGTGACTTTAGCTCAAGGAGAATACGGTGAGGACTGTGTGTCCTCACCTTTAAATACCCAGCCGCTCCAACCAGACGTACAACTGTCACAACAGTTGGAACTGTTCTACCGAATCATTACCTTCACCAAGCCAACTGGTTCTATTTCCTCAACCCTTTCATTTCCTCATTCATGTGTTGATGAACCTAATCATTACTATTTGAGGACTTTGACTGAAGACTTTATCTATTTCCTCAATCCTATTTCTTCAGTCACTTAGTCTTCAGCCTTCTTATCCTGTTTTCACGCTACCTATACTCTGTGTTTGTCTTTCATTTCATCATGATGACTATGTTTTTTCTCTGTTATGCTTACCCTGAGTACTTATTCTGCTGCTGGTGTGTCATTACTTAGGAATTTCTTCACCTAGAAATTCCTCAGTGACGAATTTGTAAAAATCGCCTATTCACCCCCTCTAGTCGATATAACGCACTTTCAATTGGTATCAGAGCAAGGTACTCCCTTGTTATGTGTGATTTTGGTTTAACCACCTGGAGTTTTAGTTATGTCGACTGCAGGAATGATCAAGTTCTTGGCTGGGTGTCCTACCTTCGATGGGATGGACTACCCCTACTGGAAGAAAGATGCGCATGCATCTTGAGGCAATTGATAATGATCTCTGGTATGTTGCGGAACATGGTGTTCCCTCGGTCACTCCGTCTGTGAATGCTGCTGACGTGAAGAGATTCAAGCAACTCGACTCTCAAGCAAAGAATATCATATGTGGTCATCTAAGAAAAGGACAGTACGGCAGAGCGAGTGCTTTGGAAACATCAAAGCTGATCTGGGATAAGTTGTACAAGGTCAACGAAGGAGTCTCCACTCAACGTGACTCCTGAGTTGATGTTCTTCACAATCTCTTCAACCGCTTCAAAAGACTCGACAACGAAAATGTTTAGCAAACCTTCGATCGCCTCACTAACATCTCAAATGAGCTTCAAGCACTTGGTGCCACTGACATCACCGATCATGAGGTGGCGAAGAAATTGCTGATATCACTTGATTCCTCATTCGATACCCTTGCACTGATGATTCAAGAGCGAGGAGACTACAAGTCACTAGATCCCGCTGATATCCTCGAGAGGCTAAATACTCATGAGTTCCAGCTTGCTGAGAAGAGAGACCTCTATGGGCCGGGCTATGGAAGATCACGCGCACTGAAGGCCAAGGCAGTCTCTGAATCTGAAGGTGAAGATTCTAGTAGCAGCCTTGGTGATCTTGAAGAACTGAGCCAGGAGCTAGCAATGCTCGTGAAGAAATTCCATAAGTTCTCTTGGCGTGGACGCTTTGGAAAATCTTCAAGAAGTGATGATTCCTCATCCCGTGACTACAAGAAGAGGACTTGCCACAAATGTAAGAAACTTGGTCACTACATGTCTGATTGTCCTTAGTGGGAAAAGGAATCAAAGAAGAAGAAGTACAAAGATGACGATTCTCATGACTCAAAGAAGAAGAAGAAATCTTCAAACTCCTCATCATCAAAATCTTCAAAGTCTTCATCTCACAAGAAGAGCAGTTCCAAGAAGGCTCGGGCATTTATTGGCAAGGAAATGGACCCTGAATCTAAATCTGAGGAAAATGTGGAAGAGGAGGAATCTGAGGAGTCAGACTCTAGTGTGGCAAGCCTAGTCCTCACTATTGCTTACGTCAGCAAGTCCATCTTCAATGTTGAAGAAAAGGACCTCCCCAACACTGCTGACAAGAGCGTCGATGACTATCCTCCCACCTATTGCTTCATGGCAAAAGGTGCCAAGGTACTCAAACATTCCCCCTCTAAATCAAGTGAGGATGAATCTGATGACAATCTCAAACCTAGCTATTCCAAACTTGCTAAGATTGCTGTCAAACAACAAAAGGCTTTGGAAAAGGTTCAAAATCTACAAGACAAAAGCGATGACCTGTTGGGTGAGGAATTGAATCGAATTAAGACTTTGACTGATAATCTTCAGATACTTCAGTTTAAGTTTGACAACCTTCAGGGTCATCATAGCTCTTTCTTAGCTGATCATGAGAAGCTTTCTTATGAATTTCTTCAAAGAAAGCAAGATCTTAAGAAGTTAAAAGTGTGTTATGAAGATCTTCAGAAGGAAAACAATTCATTGCTTGCTCAACAGATCAGTTCCACTCAGGAAGAATTCATTCCACCATTTGAAATGCATTGAGCGTGAATCTTCTAATTCTTCACCGGAATGTCCAAATGCTTCTATTGCTGCAAATTCTTCAACTATCTCTGTGGTCATAGATTCCTCACCTAAGGATACCCCAAGTATCACTAATGATAATACAGGGTTGAAGGAATTGTATGTGACAGGCATATACAAAAGCCTCAAAGGGCATCAGACTCTTTGTGATGTGCTCAAAGAGAAGATCTTGAACAGGAACCCTAGGAAAGAGGGTATTGCCTTTGTGAGGAAGCTCAATGCTGATGGGACCTACTGGAAACCTGAGCAGTATCCCAAAACCTCATGGGTTGCTGTGAAAGTACCTCCCGTAGATCCATGCACTTTATCTGGCTTTACTTGTGAATCTTCATATTCCTCTGATGAGTCATTTGACTCCAATTATAAACTGTTCAAACATCAGAATGGTGAAGTATTTGCTCGATATGTTGGAACTAACTACAGGAACGGTCCCCCTATGTAGAAAATTTGGGTTCCCAAAAGGTGCCTTGAAAGTCTTCAGGTGAATGTCATCATGACACCATGTATGAAGAATAGGAACCCCAGATCAAATTCTTCATATGGATCAAAATCTTCATATGGATCCAAGTCCTCATATGGACCAAATTCTTCATCTGGATCAAATTCCTCACATGGATCCAAATCCTCATATGAACATCATCGTGCTAACACTTCTATTTTGCAGGGAAATTCTAAAGGATATGAATATGTGCATTATTCTTCAAACCATTATGTTCGTAAGTCCTCGAAGAATTTTTTTGCTTGTTCATATGATTACCCTAATCCCTCTTCTGTGAAACGAAGTGCACTGGCTTCAATGCCATCTTTCTCTTATGGAGCTCGCAGAATGATGAAATCTTTGCCACCCCTCCAGATGTGGGTGGTGAAGAAAAATAACTAATCTCTTATGCAGTGTGAGGTCTCCAGACGAACTTAATCGTCTGAAGAATTTGCTGGAGACCTGAATATGCTTCAATGGACGCAAGCTAATCATGAAGAAATGGATTACTCATTTCTCACGTCCTCATATTGTTATATCAGTTATACTATTGATGAAATTCCATCTGATGAAATTAATGTCATATTCTTCACTGATGAAGTATGTGGGTTCGTAAGCTGCACTAATTCATCTGCAGGATGAACAACCCAAAGCTACTGAGTGGGTCCTCGACAATGATTTTTCCCCTTGTGTACTTGTGTTCATCCTCCCCCCTCCTAGTGTGAAAACATATTCCCTAGGGTTTCACCCTACAACAACGGTTGCCAATCCCCTGGAGTTCGTAACTTGCAAGGATCAAATCTTGTATAGGTAGATAGATAAATTGTAAAAAAACCAAAATAAATTACAGCAAGGTATTTTTGGTTTTTATAATATGATTAAAGTAGACCCGGGGGACATAGTTTTCACTAGAGACTTCTCTCTCGAAACAATAGCATACAATGGGTAAACAAATTACTGGGCAGTTGATAGTTAAGCGCATAGTTATGACGCATTCATGGCAATGATCATGTATATATGCATCACGTCCATGACGAGTAGATCGACTCCTGCCTGCATCTACTACTGTTACTCCACCAACCGACCGCTATCCAGCATGCATCTATGGTATTAAGTTCATAACAAATAGAATAATGCCTTAAGCAAGATGACATGATGTAGACAAAATAAACTCAAGCAATATGATTAAACCTTGTCGTTTTACCCTTAATAGGAACAATACAATACGTGCCTCGCTACCCCTTTTGTCACTCGCTGAGAAACACAAGATTGAACCCATTACAAAGCACCTCTCCACTTAAGATAAATCAATCTAATTGGCCAAACCAAACAGATAGACTAGAGAGAAATACAAAGCTATAACAAAGTGCATAATAAAGTTCAGAAAAGACTCAATTACTTTCATTTAATAATCTGGTCATAAACCCACAATTCATCGGATCCCAACAAACACACCATACAAGAAGATTACATCGGATAGAACTCCGAGAAGATCGAGGAGGACATTGTATTGAAGATCAAAGAGAGAGAAGAAGCCATCTAGCTACTAGCTATGGACCCATAGGTGTGTGGTGAACTACTCGCGCATAATTAGAAGGCATCAAGGATGATTTAGAAGCCCTTCGTGATCGATTCCCCCTCCGGCAGAGTACTGGAAAAGGCCTCTAGATGGAATCACGGAAGAACAAAAGCTTGCAGCGGTGGAAAACGTTTTTCGGGTGGCTCTCCATTAGTTGGGAATATTCGTGAATTTATAGAGGTGGAATTATGTCAAATGGACCTGCGTGGGGCCCACAAGCTTAGGGGGCATGCCCATGTGAGCTCGTGGCTCTCTTATAGGTCTTCTGGCTTCCTCCCGAACCTTCTAGGGTCCCTCTTGGCCCAGAAAAAATCATCGTAAATATTCATCATGTTTGGATTTCTTTATGGTTGACAAGGCAATAACTTCACTGGAAATCAGATTTGATGAACTCCAATCATTCAAAAATATATTTGGATTTTTAATGAGTTCAACGACCTTGAAGTCATTGGGTCGTTCTGTACTTAAAATAGTTGCACTAAATTTGCAAATTCTTTCTCTTCAGATGGTTCATCTGATGTTGATTTGAAAGATCTGATTTCTGTGTTGACCGTTATGCAGTCAACTTTGCTTGATAATCCAATGTCTGCTATGGAGATTTTTGAGTTAGTCAATGAAGCAGATTGTTATCCCAGTATTTATATTGCCCATCAGATTTTATTTACTATGCCCGTGACTGTGGCATCAGCAGAGAAAAGTTTCTCAAAGTTGAAATTGTTGAACAACTACCTAAGATCTACAATATCACAAGAGAGGTTAAATGGCTTGGCAACTTTATGCATTGAGAAGGAATTGCTTGATAAACTGATATTGATACTAGGGACAAATGCATTTTTGCCCTTAGTCGGAACCACCCCACGGGTTTTGCCCTTACTTTTCGGCTATGCTCAGTTTTGCCCTATATTTGTCCTTGAGGTCATCCGAGTGCCCTTTGACCATTTGACAAATACTTTGAAAATTCATAAAAAATTCATATAAACCCATAAAAATGAAAATAAGATATCAAAATGTTTAGAAAGACATTACCTTCATGTGCATGCCATTTGCATTATGGAAAAAAGTAATGTTAAACTACCCCAGATTATTAATGTTATTAACATTATTTAAAAAAATGAATGAATATACTTTTTTCATCAATAAAAATTACATGCAAATGTAGGTCATGTTTTCTGAACATCCTGATATCTTATTTGCCTTTTTTGAGTTAATATAATCTTGTTTTGAATTTTCAAACAACTTTGATCATTATTCCGAAACTCATAATAAGTTGACATGAATTCACAAAAATGCAAATAAGATATCAGAATGTTCAGAAAACATCATCTATATTTGCCAGTAATTTTTATTCATGGAAAAAGTATTATTTATACCTTTTTATTTTTAATAATGTTAATAACATTAATAACCTCAGGTTGTTTAAACAATACTTTTTTCCTGAATGCAAATGATATGCACGTAAAGGTAATGTTTTTCTGGACATTTTTATATCTTATTTGTATTTTTATGAATTCATATGAATTTATTATGAATTTAAATTCAATTGTTACTCAAACGATCAAAGGGCATTTAGACCTCTGACACAAATCTAAGGGCAAAACTGAGTAGAGCCGAAAAGTAAGGGCAGAACCCACAGCCTAGCACAACTAAGGGCAAAAGTGTAATTGTCCGTTGATACAATTTAATATCTATATATGTTAGTTACTACTTAAACATTTATAGTAAGGGCTCGGAAGGGCCCTGGATTATTGTTTCGCCCCGGGCACCTGAAATCTGAGGACCGGCCCTGATTGTCAGTAGAAAACCATATGCTTTAAAAAGAAGGAATTGTGATACTCTCTCTGTTTTTATTTAGTCCGCGTATTAGTTTTGGTCAAAGTAAAGCTTTGTAGATTTTTACAAAGTTTATAAACAAAAATATGAACATATACAATAACAAATCAATGTCAGTGGATTTATCTATTGAATGTACTTTCACATCATATAAATTTGTTATGGTAAATATTTATATTGTTTTCTATAAATTTGGTTAAACTTCACAAAGACTCTAATATGCAGAGTAAATAAAAGGGGAGGGAGTACTAGTAGGGGTCGTCAATTGTGATGTTTTATTGCAACTAGTTGACCGGTTGCGCCAAATGGCGCAAAGACCCGCTAAAGACATGTTGTCGATGAAAATAGTTTCATTTTGCAAGAACATATTCGATGTTGGTAGTAGAAAGCCTATGTGTTAAGTCATACTATATTGATAATATGTTTATGACACCGAGAAATCTGAGTTTGCAAAAACAAATCTTATTTCTATAACATGCATAGACAAGCTAAGGAAGCATTTTTTTAGTTGAAAATATAGTTACCACGCTGAGAAATCTAAGTTTGAAAAAAATCAAGTTTGCATAATATATATAGACCAATTAAGGATGCATTTTCTTAGCAGTATTTGCACTAAACTTTTATTTTCCATGTGCACGAAAAGAAAAACCCTCTCTGTGTTGTGCATATGGAGGCATGGGTATTTGAAAGGTTCATATGCTACCTAGCCTAGTCCAGGAACAATTCTTTGTGTGGGCCATCTGGATAGCTAGCCCGGTCCAGGAACAATTCTTTGTGTGGCCCGTCCGGAGTAGAATATGAAGCAGCAGCGCCTGCATCCATCGTGCCTGTGTATTTCTTTTCTTCCTCGGTTTCTCCTTTGGGCAGGAGAAGCGTACTCAACTGGTGATATTTTTCCTTTCTAATCCCCTTTAATAGAAAACATGGTGGACTACTGTCTACAATGACATGTACATAGAAATTTTAATTTGATATCACAAAATATTCACTACCATGTTCGCATTGAAAATATTTGCATTTTTCAGTGACTATGTGTTTGAGCAAAACATACATAAGCTTTTGTTTAAAAATATATGTACCTTTAAAGTGATTACTGGAAAAAGGATCTCACATGTACCAACAGAACATGAAGTGATCCATAAACATACTAAATGTCCTATGAATTCATTGGTTCAAATATCATGGCTCCATAGGATGGTCACGCAAAAAAAACACTACTTCATGAGACTTAGCAGCAAACATGCAATGCACAAAAATGATCAAATGGTTAATAAACCTGCCATTCGTCCTGAAGCTAGTTCGGTAAGAAAGAACATTTAGCAAAGGAAGATGGAGAATTTCTAAGCTTGTGGCAAGCATGCAATGTACAGCACTGGATAAATCATTAATGGTGTTTTGGGAAATAATAGAAGTAAGCACTCATCGTCCATTCCGAATAAAAAACGTTGCATTATCAAAAATCCATAATCAACAAATGCAAAATAGGTGCCACCACCTCAACATAAATCTTGCTCGGTAGGGAATACATGAACTATCCATTTTGTTGTAAAACAAAATAACTGACATGACGTCATACATATCTTTCTTCATTTTATCCAAGAACTTGGCGGTAGTAATCCACTCCTTCCAATCGAAGAAAAATGTAAAGGAAAAAGAAGATGAAGAAGTATGTACCCTTGCCACTGGCTAGGAGAATCTCAGCATAGGAAGAGAAGTTTGAGATATAATCCAACTGGAGCAGTAAAGAGAATACCAATCTAGCCTAGAACTACACAGAAGAAAGAGGTGGCACTGATCATGCTCCATGACAAAATGATCCATAATTCTTTCTTGAACACCGTGTAACATCAAGTAGGACATGAGAAAGTAATAACATTTTAGGTAAAAGGCTGGATATGTTTAGGCTGGAAACTTGTTTGTGCAGTATGAAATATCCTGACTTTAGATACATCTCTACTATTAAAGGAGAATCGAACGTCGTGATGGTTCGACCTCCTTCTCGTACGACCCTGCTAGAAAAAATCGCAGGAGCAGCCCACGTTCCCTCGCAGCCTTCCTCAACGCGATTTAAAAAAAACGACCACGACCCACTCGCGTCCCACGTCCCTTCTCGCAGTCTCCCTCACCTCTCGCTCCCGATCCCTCCCCTTGATCTCGTGAGAAAATCGCCGCCGCCGCTGCCGCCCCCACACTATCTGCCCCGATGAACTGCCCATCTCCATTGCCGTCCGCAGCCCGTCTCGGTCGCCGTCGCGCAGCCCATGCACGCCGCCCTTGTACGATCTGCTCGCCTCCGCTATCGCAACAGCCTAGGTCGATCCCCTTATTGAGCCCATCTGATGGCGGCGCCGACCCATCTTTTGGGCTACATGCGGCAATGGCGAACGAGAAGAAATCAACGTACGCCACCACCATCGCCGGCTTGCAGGGACCGTTGACCGCTATGAAGGCCTTTAGTTTGGCACAGAGACGTCCTGGATGGGCGCGGGTTCGAGATGATGCACGACGAGGCGGCGAGGGCCACAATGGTCAACATCACTTCAATCATCAGGGAGCAAGCTGATGGCATCAAAAGTAAGTAACGATCATAGGATCGTACCTTACGTGATTGCTCCCCTGCTTGTTCACATGATTGCTCGATCTCCTGCTTGTTCACATGATTGCTCTCTTGCCTGTTCCTTGTAGAATCACATTAACTATTGGTGGTGACTGTGACTGTGCGGTGCACGCATCAGTGACACATCCAAATCCACTCCACTAATAAGTTGTCCTCTCCATTATAAGATTGGGTAAATTTTGGCGGTGGTCACTGGTATGCCGGGAAGCTTTCAGTTTGGATCTTGTTGGCGATTCTCCATGTAGCCTTGTTGGTTTTGAATCCAAAGTGCATGGAAATCCTGAAGAGTTTGACTCTTTGAGTCGGAGGAAACCAAGGTTAGCATTAATCCCCACAATAACTTGGCCTCCATGCAGTAATATTTTGGGGGTGGAGAAAGAGAGCAAGAATTCCACATACATACGCTTGACATCTTCAAAAAGGAGATTTTCAATGGTCAATTGGAGGGCTTCTAAACGTTTTTACTTATGGCTAATTTTATCATGTCAGGAGCCTGCTCTGTTAATCCACTCAAAACCTTTTGCATAACAGAGCCAGAGAATGAAGCCAGTTATCTCTACCATGTTGTTTGTCATTGTGATTTGATTTTTATTTCTTCTGTAGCAACACACTGTACTTATACCTGTAGAAGAACAACATTAGTGATGAAAGCTCTTAGTTTCCCCAGGCACACTCGGATATGTATTGCTATAGGTGAAATCTATGATGGTAAAAAGATTAACTGCATCGAATACAAAGTTCCCTAACATAGCGTATGTGCACAAGGATGCCTTTATCTGATGGTGAACTACACCTCTTCCAAAAAATACTCAACCCAAATGGAAGCCCTGGACTATCTTGTTTCTGTCATAGGTGATGTTTTTATTCCCTGTTCTGATGGAAACATGGCTAAAGTTGTTCAAGGACACCACATGCATGTCTATTTATGACCTTCCTGATATGAATATCGTTTCTTCTTGCCACCATGGATATGCATTAGTATGACAAGGTTAGCTGGGCCGAATGTGAGAAGAAAATATAAATATTTGCGTACACACAGGGTTGTCGTGTATAGCTCTCATTTGAATGCAGACGTTTGTTTTAAAGAATCGTGACTATCGTGAGCAAGAATGAACCCAACAAAATTATTTATTTATTTTTCTGTTTTCCTTATGAAACAATCAATGGACCGAGTTCCACTATCAGCAAAATAATTACCGAAGGTTAACTGAGAAGTGTATATCTTGCAACTGTATGTTAATGGACTTCCACATTGGTTCATCATTCCAAACCAACATCAACTGTTGGGACTCTGGCATATATTTCTCATCAATATGGTCGCAAGGTATAATCCATTCTCTTTCTGCTTTAAACCATCCCATGCATACTCTGCCATATGTTGCCTGATTATTTCATTTTGCTAGGCCATAAAAGCTTTACTTGCTTTCCGAATCTTACATCCACCTTTTGTTGGCATGATTTGTGCATAGTCTTTAGGCGCAACCGTTTAAATATTTTATGTTTTATTTGCTGAAGCACTACTAATTTGTCTTTGGATGGCAATAGATGATGTGTGGATGTGGGCCCTTCCTTTATGCGATGTTGGTTGGTACATACACTTTCGATCCATAAGATCACAAGAATTTTGAAATGACGACTGACAAGTCAGGTATGTTGCCAGCCATTCAACTTTGCAATTCCACAAGTTAATATTGAACTCATATTGCACAGATTATTAGGTGTTCAGTGTTCAAGGATCTTATTTGCCAACACGGGCTATGATCTCGACATAGACAACGGCGGAGAGATAATATATGCTCTGTATCTTGTAAATATATGTGCAGAAGTAGCTGCAGCCTTCCACCTTATGAACAAGTTCTGTCAATGGTCAGGAGGTGCGAGCCCATCAAAGATTATGTTCAAGGCTACAACTTGAATCTGAATCTCTATTGCTATGTAAATATGTGGTTCGTGCCAAGAAATATCAGTTAGTTGTACGATTCTATTTTTGGTGTTCCTTTCTGTTAAAAGTTAAAACCGTAAGTCAAATATGTTCTTACCAGAGTCAATTGCATGAACATTGAACAAGTCATAACTGAACAGTGTATCGACCACCCATCCTGTATTACAAGATGGAAACATATATACATCATTTGTACATGGCGAGCGTGGAGTGAAAACCATCCAGATACCAGTCTGCCAGCCAGTCCAGGTTCTGAGCGGGGCAAGCGGGTGTGCGAGCGGTAAGCATCAGACTATCCCCATTATATTCTGAGCTATCCATAGGAAAGTAATTATCTTATATGTGAATCTTTTTTCAAATTAAATTAAATTGCAGTTGTCTTAAGTCCAGTATAAAAACCCATTAGGTTGTAACTACCATTACTGATCAGTACGGGAGTTTTAGTTTCTTGTCAGATTTGCGTAGCTCTTGTGTCGGGAAGAAGAGGATGGTTGTTTTGTTGGTAGTTATATTTTTTCTAACACTGAAAAATAAAAAAGAGTTAATGATCTCCGAGGAGGAGCACACCAGTGCCATTAATTAGGAAATTAGCAAAGTTGCTAAGATCGGAGAATAGCTTGACATTGCTGTGCTTCTTCATGGACAGCCTGGGGTCAACATCCTTCTATTAATAATGTTTAGTGTTAACAAAACTTTGTGCCATGCTTGAGAAAATCAATGTTATTTTTTTATAATTGACAATGTTTGATTCTACATTTAGTTGGGTTGATATGTATTTGATAGAGGAACCATATGGTTGAGTATTTCTGTGAGCAGCTCACTGGTTTTGCATTCACTGCCAATGGGTGGGTACAAACTTTTGGATCAAGGTGTGCAAGACATCAATTATCTATGCAGACGTGAGCCACCTCCCACGGCAGTGTTCTGGTCCAAGAGCCAAGTGCGGTATGAGCTTGAGGAGAGCTGCGAGGTGGGCATGGTACACTGCTGATGGCTGCCAGAGGAGGTTGTGCAGCAGTTGTGGTCGAGGCGGACAGCATTATCATATGCGCATGGTTGGTGGATTCTTCCTTGGACTATGAGGTTTGTATCGGCAACTTCAAGGGAAAATACGCTTTGGAACATGGTGGTAATTACACCTGGTTACATATTTTATTTTTAAAAATTTCAGAAAAATTCGAAATATTCCAAAACTTTTCCCAATAAACTTTATGGCGTACAAAAATGTTCTGCAATAAAATATTCCCTGAAAAAATCTTGACAAAAATGATATATATTCCCTGACAATAGCGTCAACAGTACAGTATATAGCGACAAATTCATTTTTTACGCCCACAACAACATGGAAGTCATTTCTTCATGAAAGTTTTTATACGAGTGCAACAATAAATCTACTTTGTTTGCAAAAAGTTTCAGATTTTTTTGACTTTCTTACAAATTACTATTTTAAAAAACAAAAGCTTCAAGCCATGTTTGGCATTGCTGCCCTCAACGATTCTCTCAATCGAGCGGGACTTATTTGGTGCCTTCCCTCAATGATTCTCTCAATCGAGCGGGGCTTATTTGGTGCCTTATTTTAGTGAAAAGCAATCACAGTTCTTATATTTTAATTAATTGTGTTATGAATAAATACATAAATCTCATCATCAAAGTCTTTATTCTAACCTTGAGGTAGGAGGATTTATATGAGTGGAACAATGAGCTCTAATGCAATGCTAAAAAAAGGAGAGGACTTTGCAATTTCTAATGTACGACATTGCTAAATTGTTTTAGGGATTGTTGAATTTGTCATGACTTAGAGGGAGTGGATGACAATGCTGCAAGCCATTAGAAGTTAGGGACGATGGGAATGACTATGACAATTTGGCGAGTTACACAAAAGGCATATGGATTTGGAGCAAGGTGAAAATGTAATAGCTGAAGCGGTGTGACTAATGATATATTCATTTGTTTATTGGTGTGACTAATGATATATTCATTTGTTTATTTGTTTGTTCGTAGGTTAGGGATGATAGAAATTAGTATGTAAGTCAGGGATGATGCGAATGACTACGACAATTCTACGAACTTGAAGAAAACATAGGAGGATTTGTAGTGCGGTAACAAATGACTGAATGACTGAAGCGTTGAAGTTGAATGGCCTTGCGATAGATCACCTGTTAGCCCGTGGCAACGCACGGGCATTCAACTAGTTACATGTACATTAAAAATTATTTTGAGAAGATGAACTAATAGTTTAAAAATATACCGACTAATTACATACCCCTACCTATGGAACTGCAAAAACAAGCTCAATTTTAGCATATAAATACATGACATGTCACATCCAAAATTGAGATATACTACAGATAACCAATTAAGTGCAGCAATGTCTATCATATTAGCAGGAAGTGCTCCACCAGTCTGCAGTTTCCTCATGTAAAAAGATAGTGTGCTATTTACTTTTGCCAAAACTTCCTCTATACCCCATCTTTTCTTAACAGTTAACAAGCAGTGGTAGCAAACAAGTGACAAATATAACAATATGTTGCAGATTTAACACCAATTTGACTCAAACATAGCATCCAAGAGTAGTTTAGTACACACTCGCACAAACCAAACTCTCAAGACATGACATAACATTAAAGTTTGATGACACCGACACTTAGTTCTCGGGACTTAAATTCAGAAACATGAAATAACAGCGACAGACAGCGTAAACAGCAGTATTATTGCCATCCCCCGAACTTATAAACTTCAAGCTTCACTGCTTCTGCTCCAGCGACCAGCAATAGTTATGCAGAACCGCAACCAACAAAAGAGAACATCTGGAATATGAAAATTAATTCAATTGAGTGGCTCATATGGGTAGATAGAATCATAAAGAAAATTATTACATTGACTCGCATCAGCAGGGTCCTTGTGAACAAGGATTCTGAATGTGTTATTTGATGAATAAAACAATATCTACATGTGTTTTGTATGCCAAGTTTATTACACTGATTCACAGCAGCAAGGTCCTACAAAAACAGTGAATTCATGGTGTTCTAGTTGTGTAACTGATATCTAACTAAGAAGTATATTTTTTAGATTACCAAGATGAATAAAAAAGAAAAGTCCCACTGAGAAGAGCTGCTTCTCATAAAGATCTAAACAAATGCCAAGCAACTCGACGGTCCGTCCTAAAATATTCTACTTTTTCATGATAAGCAGGTTAATCGTGCACAAACAAGATAATTGATATTCCAACAAATGACAGCTAGCTTTCAACTACATAAGATCCATGTAGTTCTAGTTTTGGTTGCAAGGCTGTCACAAGATCCCTGCAGTTTTAGTTTTGGTTTAGTTGCAAGGCTGTTAGACTTATACTGATTTCAGAAGTTCAGATATTGTAAAATTCGTACTAAACAGAACATCTGAATTGCACAAGAACTCTGTAGTTTTAGATCATATAAAAACAAAGCACAACAGGACTATCCCTGAAAATGAAATACAGAAGGGTCATTTTCCAAATGATACAAGTACTATGCTTCTTATCAAATTAGCCACTGTAAGCTCTCAGTATACCGGTAGAGAAAAGGTTAATTTATCCTTTATGGCACACATATCATATTGTATATGCAATAGTCTATGCTTTAAGTCAAACATTTATCATTCATCAGAACAAAAGATTCACATCTATTATGTTCATTTATGTTCCATAATGGATTGCAAACTAAGAGTCGATCATTATAAAGAATTTGTAGGTATCAAAGAGGGAAAGTTGTACCACCAATTACCAAAACCACTTAAATGAGGTCACCAAGGTGGGAAGGGAGGGGGGGAGGGAAGGAGAGAGATACCATCTTGCTGGGCTAACAGCAGGTTGATAATAGGTGGAGGCATTGGGATTCCAGGAAGCACCGCCTCCCAGTACACCTTTGGTATCTCCTCAGAGTTTGGCATCGCGGTTTTGACCGCATCAGCGAAACTCGCAAGCCAGACTCCCTCTCTAGTGACCTGCGTGCATCAGAGAACAGATGGATAATTTTCAGGAGCGAGAGCTTGGGTATATTATACAAAACACTACTGTAACATGTGAGTAGGAACAGGATGACCCCAGGTTGCAATCAAGAACCACCGAATTAAGAATCTAAAATGAGTAAAAGAAATCACATACAGAGAAACCCCAACAATTAGGCAATCCATTCCCAGACATGATTAATTCGCAAGCCCAATTAGCATTATACCTCACAGCCGGAACAATGGTGGTTGCAGCACTTCTATATGCTAGCACAAAGCATCCAACTCTCAGCCCGCACTCCGCACCCTGTATCCACCCGAGCAGAACCATGTGAAACAAATGAAGAAGGGGAAAAGGAGAAAACTTCAAACATGCTGCAAAAGCTGGTACCAAGACGAGGAGTCGAGTGTGGATGTGTCGACTGAGAGCTCGTGCACCAGCTGCAGTTGTGTTAGCCACCCGCTGAGGCCGCCGTATGAGCCGGCCGTCATCGAATCGCGAAAGAGGGTGTCGAGCGTGACCGTTGTTGTGTCACCTCGGGAAGCCGACGAGGCCGGCATCGAGTGCCTGGTGAGACCAGATCCCATGAGGTGTGCGCAACCGAGCTCCGGGCAGCCGCTCCCCCACAGCCAAACTCGCAACGCGTGCGCAGTCTGAAGCTCTGGGGTAGCCGCTCCCCTACAGCCGACCTCGCTGCTCTAAACACGCTCTGTCAGCCTCTTGACCCTCCCCAGCTTGCCAACCCTCGATGTGAAGAACCCACCGCCCCTGATATTCCGCGACGACGACCTGCGCCGATCTAGAACCATCACACACGGCGGCGTGAATCCAAAACGTGGCGAAGCAAATGACGGAGCCAGCGTGCGAAGCCTCGATCCACTCCTGCTGGCCTTGCTCGCGTTGCTCCTCGAGAAACGTGTTGTGAGGTAGGGCTGCCGGAGACAAGGCGGTGGAGGAGACGAAGCAGCGAGACGAGAAGGCGGATTGGTGGCTGGGGAGGAGAAAGGAGGAGAGAGGGAAGGAGGGGGTGCAGGCCTGCAGGGGTCGGGATGGGAGGGAACGCTGTCTGTGCTGCACGTTCATCGCTACAGCAAAAGCGAACCCCCACACCCAGCCGCAGGACACGGCATGGCGCACGGCACGACGCACGACCCACGATCCGGCTCTCTCCAACCCCAGATGATATACGAGCGAGAACAAAGGCAAGGCACAGACCCGTGGGACCAGCAGCCAACTCGGCCCACAAGTCATAGTGTGAAAAGGCAGCAACGTGTGTGCACGTGTCAGTCCATCTCTTAACCACCGCAGATGATGCACGCACAGTGCATGCTTTTTGACTTCCCATGCGTTCGCTCGCGCGGTTGGAGAGAGGGCTCAGCACCGGGTGGGATCCCTTTCTTACCGTCTTGTTCGCCTGCTCCTTTACTGCCATACGGGGCCCATGAAGGTTGGCCCGCATGTCATTTGACCTGGGACATCTTTTGTGCGTGTTTTTTGACATCCCAGCGTCCCAAGCGCCTGCTCGCGAGATATTTTGCCCGTCCACCTCCTCTCTCTCCAAACTCAGATGGCAGGCGAGGCACGCACGACGCACACACTATCCATCCGTCAGCCAGGGCCCCACACGCACATGAATCGGTGCCCAGCCCCTCTCTCTCTCCAAATACGTACAAGAAGCAACACCACACACAGAGAAAAACAACCAAGTGCACCCACCGACGAGCGGGACCAGCAGCAACATGGCCCACCAGTCATCGCGAGGAGGGCGTGCAAAACGGGTGCAGATGCATCGGCCAACCCCTCCACGGCCCACCGACGCACGCACGCCGCAGTCAGCGCGGACGAACCACGCGACGCGCGAGGAGTGGTCACCAGAGATTTTCGAACCCAGCTAATAAGGCTGGTCATAGGGAAGAGTAATTTAGACTAGTAACATGCATCTATGAGAGACTAAAATTCCAAGCACCCTTGACTAAAGAGAGGCTAGGACTAGTCTTGAGGCTAAAATCTTTTAGTCATGGAAAACCTATTAAAATATGTATTAGCTCTCTTTCTCCTCATTTAATTCCTCTCCTTAGTTCTGAATTGGAGGGTTTGGAGGATAATAAATGCTCAATAACTAGATTTTAGTCTCTTTAGTATTTTGATCCAAGCATGGGTGAGACTAGCAAGTTTTAGTCCCACTACTTTTAGTCATGGGACTAAAATGTATCCAAGCATGCTCTATATTACTACCTTCATAGTGGGTAGTATTATATATGTAGTAACATAGATATCTTCATTTATTACTTTGTAGACTCGTTTTGCATTGGGAAGCGTTATGTGATGATAACATATTATGTTACTCTATTTGCCTTTTTCCTCATTAACTACTTGCCATCTCATCATTTTTGCTTATGTGGCATCTAAGTTACTACCTATGTTACTCCACTAGCCTAACAGAACTCACTGAGCCCACCAGTCATCGGCTTCCACGCAGGACTGCTGAGTCAAAACAACAAGTGAAAATCGAACGGCAACCACATGCGCGTTGACCCGACCAAAGCCAATCGGACGAACACGCGCGGCGCGAAAACGAGGAAGCCTCAGGAGACCACTGCTCTACACACGATGAATTGCATGGTGATTCATCGGCATGGTGATTCATCGAACTCATCTATAATTGCATCTGTTGATATTCCAACCGCAATCTCCTTTTCGATATAAATTATGAGGCAATCCCTTAGAAATCCATCTTCCATTTTAGTCTGAAGCCTTGTCTTCACAAGTTCCATGGCAGAAAATGCATGTTCTGTCGTCTCCGTTGAAACTGGTAGAGTAAGAACAAGTCAAATCAGTCTGTTCACGAAGAAATAGTTACTCCCTCCGATCCAAATTATATGTCGCAGCTTTAGTACAACTTTGCACCAAAGCTGCGACAATTAATATGGATCGGAGGGAGTGGTACTTTTAGCAATGATTATACCAACTACTTCCGTGGTAGGTTTGAGGCTTGGAGACAAGGAACTAGACACCTATGTGAACAAATTTCTCCAGTGTGAATGCTTATATTCTACTGAAACTGGAATCCTGCATTGCTACGTGCTTATTGTTCCTGGAGTAGGGACCCAAAAGATAACAGTTTAGCCTTAAGGTGTGATTCCTTTGTGTTAAGTGTAGTTAACACCTATCATGGTTATTGATGTTGAGCAATCCCTAAATAAGATCCCACGCTCAATAGCTATAGCAACGGTTGAATGCTGTAATACCGTATTGTTATGTCCTCTATTTCCTATACATTATGTGAAAAAAAACTAATCTCTTATGAAGTTACTTCATTTGTTCCAAAAACCTTTTTTCGTAAAAGGCAAGAGCTCTGACATGCAATATAAGGGGAAATAATACGTTGTGTACAGGGAAGCCCAATGCCAAAGAAAGACGAGAACAACAAGAACCAAAATAGGAAAAATAAAAACCTCTGAACTGGACACAGCTGGCTTGGAGAGGCGAGCCAAAACAGCAGGCCTATGTCATATACTCGTAACCGTAGGAAAGAGCGTCAACCTGTGGGAGGTGATTGTTAAGCTTCATTCACTAGCCAACTCATCCAAAAGTCCAAACTTATGGAAAGGGCTAGGCAATCCACATCAACACCCCCTCTCACATGTGACACGTGAAGTCAACACGTGAATAGACTCAGAGGTATGGCTCAAGAGGCCTATACGTGGACACAGAGGGGGGCAGCAGATTTTTTTTGATAAATTGTGAAAGCCAGGACTTGAACTCAAGACCTTAGACCCTGATACCATGTTAAGCTTCATGCACTAGCAAACGCAACCAAAAGTCCAAACTTTTTGAAAGGGCTAGGCAATCCACATACACACTTCAACAGTGATCGCGTCTCGAGTGATGAGGTCTTGTTATGTCTCTTCGATCTCTAATGCAAAGCTTTGACTGCAGTTTCCAACCATAATATGTCATAAAGATAACAAAAAGTGCATAATATGCAAGAAAAATCTAATGACATACTCCCTCCATCCCAAAATAAGTGTCTCAACTTAGTATTTTTAGCTTTCGCTGTTTGTTCTGACGACACCAAATATCAGTGTTGTATCTGCTTATTCATTGAGGCCATATGTTATACTTCCTTTTTTAAAACAGAAGGTTATTGTTGTTGAGAAATAAGCTACCGTGGAGAAACCCATATGCCACATGTTTTAGTAGGTTAGATATTCTCTTGTCTGTACTAATATGGGAGCCGTGGTGCTGAAAACATTGCCATACATGTGTCAAGCTACCGCATTTATACATTTGGCTGAATAAACTGGTTATCTTAGGAGTTAGGATGAAGTCTAAGACGAATAGGGGCATACAGAAGGCAGGAAGAGTAGATCATCTCCAAGGAGGACCAAACTGGATTCTTGTTGCCGGAGGAGTTTTACTAAGCACTTTCTCCGTCAAACTTGGATGCAAATTAAAGCAAATGTTTGATACGAAGCAGCAGAATGGCTTTTCCAAAGGTGTAATTCTCCCATTTTCAGTTGAAACCTTTATCCCCTTTCGTACTATTTATATGCTTTATGCTTACTATGCAAAACTGCAGCCGAAAGTAGGCCTGGAGGATGTGAATTGCACTCAAACCTATGCAGGTTTCGTGGCCAAACTAGCTGCTACTATTGTATTTCAGGTACTTCTATAACTTAGTATATTCTGTTGCCTGCTTCTCATTTTCCACTGAACCTTTAGTCAAATTGTATATTCAAGGTTTCAGTTGTTTATTTATATCTCCGAGTTTCTGTACTAAAGGACATCAAGTAGAGCAAGTGCATATTGGTCTACTAAAAGGCTTAGTTATGATCAAATCGTCATCTTTGCCGTGCATTGATCATGATCTTGGTCTCTTATCAGTTTCATGTCCATTTGGAGATGATAAGTTACACATGGTTGCATATAATATGTAAAAATATGGAAATTTCAGTATGGTAGTTTGGTATCAAAGTGTAATGTAGCGGCACAAAGATCTGGCACTATATTGTTAGTTGCTTTATATATCTGCAAAAAATCTAGTTAGATGCATGGCAGTTTCTAATTTGTGGTTTTGTCATGTACGCAAACAAAGTTCTACCTTATAGTTTGGGGCTTTTATTTACATTTCCGCATGGTAACTATATAACTCTTGGTCAGTTACCTGTCAAAGATAGAAATACAACCGGAGAGCTCAGTTGAGTTTGTTAGATCATATTAAGTGTGACAGAGTTGTAACTTAATTAGTGATGAAATGCATAATTGGATCACAAAATTTCTTAAGCACAATACAAGGAGCAACGGTGAGATGGCATGGACTTCGTTCCTATGAACATATGGCTTTTAAATTTGTCAAGAGCTAGCACCTTAGGTTCTACAGTGTACGGAAATCTACAGATCCGGAAATGATAGGAATTGTCCCCAGGTCAGATTTCAGATTGCTACTTAACAAAATCATTGTGTTGTAACCATTAGCCAGCCAAACAAGTTCTATTTGGCTAGTAAAATCTACCAATCTAAGGATATTTGATTTACTTTCAGAAGTACTCCCTCTGCAAACTAATATAAGACGTTTTCCCCATAAAAAATTTAAAATATAAGACTTTTTTGTCACTAAAGTAGTGACCTAAAATGTCTTATATTAGTTTACAGAGGGAGTACAGCTTAGAGCAAAATCATTCTGCTGTAACCACTAACCAGCCAAACAAGTTCTTGGCTAGTACAACCTACAAATCTAAGGATATTTAATTTATTTTCAGAACTACAACTGACAAGTTATCGTAAACCTGCACCCTCCTTTGTCTTTCATGTGCAGTACATTGTCTTGCAAACGACAGACATTTAGTGGGGTTGGGTAGTTGCATTGCTAGCTTTGTCATATGAGTATTGTATCAAGATAAAGCCTCAATCCCGGTGGATACAGGACACTCTCAGAGCCTCTCCGCCAGCTGTGTAGCTGCTAGGTAGGTCCCTAATGACAGTAGTCCATTTGTTTTCACGTGTTGCTTTGCAGTCATAACAAACACTGCACAGCACGCCCCCACCTTGGTGGTCGCCTTTCTTCCTCCTTACTCTCGAATATCTATGATTGTCATAGATTCGACTTCCCTATTAGCTGTTGAGCACCGGGATCTGCAAAGTTAGTCAGGATGATTGCATTATTGTATTTATGTCAAAGTTGCAATTTTGGGCATGAGTTCAGCATTTAGAGACACAGATGTCATCTTCCTACTTGGTTGTTTGTTCAATTATGCTGATTGAATTAAAGTACCTTGGTCACATTGTATCATTAGTTTGGCGCCTTAATTTGGCGTTTGAAACCCAACCCTTTCTTCATGGTGTAACAGCTTTTCCAAAACGTTGAAAATATTAAATGCTGATTGTAATGTGCAGGGCATTCAGATGGTGGAGTGGAAGTCAAGCATCCTCCTGCAAGTCCATCAAAATCAGCTGAACCCTCGCTTCCACTTGTGAAAATACCAGTGCAAGAATCAAGCAAGGACAACAGTGGCGTCATGTGGATATCATCACCTGACCGCCTTGAAGATCCTCGTAAACCATTTCAGTACTCAAACAGTTCTGGCTCCCCACGTGTTTCAGAGTCAGGATCTGACATTTATAGCAAGAGAGAGGTCATACAGAAGCTGAGGCAGCACCTGAAAAGACGTGATGAGATGATCATGGAGATTCAAGCTCAGATTGCTGACCTTAAGAACTCTCTTGCCATCCAGGAGAAGCAGTCGTCTAATTTGCAGTCTCAGCTGGAGTCTGCTAACCGAGATATATTTGATTCTGAGCGAGAGATCCAGCATCTGAGGAAGATCATCACAGACCATTGTGTTGGCGAAGCACTCTCTCACGATAAGCCGTTGCATGTTGGACACTGGCAGTCAGATGCCACCAATGGGCATGCTAATGGCTACGCCAATAGCAGCGTCGGTGACCCTGAGCTGCATTTTATTGGTATTGGGAAGAAGAAAGAAGAGTTGGAGAGGATGGAGATGCTCAAGAGGGAGGTGGGTGAGCTGAAGGAAGTTATCGGAGGGAAAGACTTCTTGCTTCACAGCTACAAGGAGCAGAAGGTCGAGCTCTGTTCTCAGATCAGGGAATTGCAGGAAAAACTCTCCTCGCATGTGCCGAACATATTGTAGGATCTACTGGTAATGTTCGTTCGCCAAAGGAGCAGCAGCTGTAGCCCTGTTCCCATGCGGTCTTGCACAGGCCGAATCTGTCGGTGCACAGGCCGAACATCCTAGGGTATTTGCAGAATGTTAGGCTGATTGGTTTCTTTCTTTCTTCTTGGACCTAGGGTAGCTAAATTAATGGGAAGTTGATACTCCAGACTTACGGTGCTGTACTTTCTTTTTTGGTTTGCAGGCACCTCTGTGTGATGTTTAGAGAAATATCCTTTCCTATCTAATGTGTGGTCGGTGACATTTCTATGTAACTTTTTTCAACAAAGAGTGGATTTTTATTGGCTTAAAATGGAGCATCAAAGGGATACAAACACAATTGACACACCTGGACTAGGATGCACACAACCAACCCTAACACATGCACAAGAACACACTAACAAATAGCAAAATTATATAAGATTAAAGTTATGGATAGGTGAGGAAAAATTAAAAAAACAAAGCAAAATTATATAAGATCAAAGTTATGTGTAGGCAAGGAAAATTATACAACAATGATCATATGTGCACCACTTATTTCATGATACTACATGGACGACGAGGTTCTTCAACAACACGTAGCGACGCTTAGCATCGATGTCACCCGATCCAATCATCCAAGGCTAGAATCTAGGCTCTCCCCGTGTATTCGAGCAATGTTTTCAACAAGACAATGACTTAAAAAATCGTCATTGTTAGGTATAACCAACTCGGGCCATTCTTAGATTTTCACCCCGTCGAGACCCGATGATTGAGTTGCACTATCGTGGACGTCACTTATGTGTTGTGGCCACCACTTTTTCTAGATCCCAACAGCTACATGTGATTTGTGATTGCCCCCACTTCACAACCATTCATTTGCGTTAGGTCGTCATCCATATTTTGCATCTCTCCACCGAAGTCAACTATCAGATCTGGAGGAAGAAATCCTCATGAAGACCTGTCGGTGGCCCCTACAATCCACGGCGGCATGGTCACCACAAGGACCAACACCGACGGGAGAGCACACCACCATCGACTACCACCACGCCGGATAGAGCCCTACCCAGGCCGACGACATGACCAAAACAGGAGCACGAAAGGAAAATCACCATTGCCGACTCACCCCCGCGGTAAGCGCAACCACTGCTACGCACAACTGACAGACCCCCCCCCCCTGACCAGAGCATTTTGCCCGCCCCCGAGCACGCCCACCATCATACCTCCTGATGATAAGCCACACATAGGCCTGCCGCATGCGACAAAGCCTCCTCCGCGCCTCCCATCTCCACACCGCACATGCCCACCAGACTTGTTGTCTCCTCCCAACATGCAACCATGGTGGTTGCCACCGAGATCAAATATAATGCGTCGCCCAGGCGCCAAGCAATGCAAGGGATTTGCCCAATGGCAAACATGCAACGGCGAGGGGAGGATACATGTTAGAGAGGGCTCTAGTGGCATCAGCCTAGAGGCAACGCCCGAGTCGCCAAGAGTGACACGAGGTGCGATCCAATATTTTCGGGTGATGGGGTTGACATCATGGAGTTTTCCCCAAATTAAAAATTATTTTCATTAATTAAATAATTAACTTGACTATTTTATTTTTGCCATCTTTTAAACGATGAATAAGTAAATCCATTTTCTCTTCTGTGTTGCGATTTGAGACTCACCTGAATTGTTGGACACGACCTCGTTGTGAGATTTGGGAGGTACCCACATTTTTTCGCAACGTTTGCACAAGCCTTGTTATCACCTGTTATGCGGACCCTTCGTTTATGTAGTAAGTGGAGATATTTTCTAAATAAATGCCCAACGCTCTCTGATCAATTTGGGATGATTTGTGCGGTCTCAAAATTTTCTAGTGTGGTTATGTTTCGAATTTCGTCCGAATCGAAGTTCGTGTGGTGCCCTAACCGTTAATTATGTGAGGCACTATAGTCGGCTTAATTAATAAATGATTTTGTAGATAAAAACTACCTATTGGGCTTCCTTTGTTCTCTCCTCTCCAACCCTATCTAAAACATCTCCAAATTCTAGCCCAAAGCCCTTATAATCCCCTGCCTATATATGGATAGCCTCCTACTTCCAAGCATGAAACCCTAACATCTAGGGGACAAATCCTCTGAATTTCTACTCCCAGCCACCCTGCACCACCACTTGGCAATAGCCAACCACCACCTCCATCCAACCAACGCCACAACCCTAATCGTCGATATGAGATGTCAGATCTCAGATTGGACAGCCAGAGAGCCTCCCAGCCATCCCCCATGCAACCCTGCATTCGCGCCTCCGCGCCTCCCATGCCACTCGGGAGAGGAGCTCCCGATGTCTGTAGTTGTAATCTCTCACACTTTGTGTTGCACGAATCCTATATATATCTAATGGTTTCTATAGGCGAAGTGTCATCCTCGTCAGCATTGATGGATATAACATTGTATATGGACCTAGGAATGAGGGCACCTTCAAACATCAACGTAGATGTATTGAAAGTAGTAGTGGCCTGCAATTTTTCATTGGCATACACTTTCTCTTCATAACAAGGAACCGACAATCCCACAACTTTGAGCATTAAATCTAATATGGTTGCATAGGGAATCTTCACGTTCGTAGCAACGCCCTACCAATTTTAACAACAAACAAAGATACGTCAAAGAAAATCGTAAATACACCCCACAGGGAAAACTATTAAAATCGTGTGCAACCAGTAAGAGAACAACAAAGTATTCAACAACGATGAAAAATCCACGCGCAATAAACAACAACGGTCAAAATGCAAAACTAACCTCAGGTAGCCTGGTAATGGAGGACTCAGACCACGGTGATCGATCATAGATGCCTCCATCATCAACCACCTCCATGGCCACAAAACCTAACCCTAATCCTAGATGAAACATTAAATTTAAGCCCGCGAAATATAACAACATAAAGCAGTAGTCTACAGTGATTCATGATCAGCACACAGGAATTGCAGACAAAACAAAGAACTCCAAACCGCACAGAAATACGTAATCAATAAAACCTCACCGCGGGGAACAAACGAAAAACAGGTCATTGTCCATCAAAGAAGCCTCGATGCAAAAATAAAACATACAGTGCTAGCCACATGCTGCGAAGCCAATAGTTTCCAGCAACTCGCTACTGTCGTATCTACCGCACGGACCAAAAATGAAATTAGACAATATGAAAAACACGAACCAAGATAAAGGATAAAGAATGCCATCACGATCTCTACTGACAAAAAATCATGAGCCCACCTCAAGCAACAATATAGCCGCCCATCAACGATAATAAGAGCTTGAAAGACCTAAAAGAACAAATGAAGAGAGAGCACGATTAAAGAAGAAAAGAAGACTGAGAGAAAGGAAAGAAGAACAACCTCAATCAGCATGAAAGACGAAGGCCACACTGACAGGCAAGAAAAACAGGAAGAAACTGCTAAATGGCAGGGACGAGCTCAAAGAGCACCTCCAATAATGCAAAGAAAGAGATCCGCAGAGCAAAAAGTAAGGCAACGACGACGATGGGAAGAAGGAAGGAGGAGAAAAGCAAAGGCAACCACATGCTTTTATTGAGTAGAGTGACCATCGCAAGGACACCGACCAATGGGCTCAACTGACCTAAACACTAACTGAAGCCACTAGCATAGGGGCAACTAGGAGGGGACACTGCCGGACATCATTTACATAAGCATGCAAACCGTCCACCGACCAAAGGAGCATATAACAAACACAAACCACGTGAGCACCGGGCGGATACGACCAACCGAATGGAACGAATACATATTCATGCAGACATTGGCCGTACAGAATCAACCAGATAAAACGAACACAACTCCATCCGGACTCTGGTTGGATAGGACGAGACTCTGGATAGAAAGAGATAAAGTAAAATAGCCGAGCACGGTTTACCCAACCAAAAAACAGCGGCCCCGCAATGTGCCCGAATGCGCAGGCACGAAGAAATCAGTGGGGTGATGGGTGGGGTGTTGCGTGGGATAGCCATGTGGGGTCCAAAAACCATGCGCGAGCACGAACAATTGGGCAAACCCTAGGCACGATCGCCACCTATAGCTAGTAACCCAAACATCATACGCCCGGACAAATGAACGAAATGACACACGTTGGTCGAGGGCGACGGGGGCGAGAAGGCAGATAGCGACCACCCATGCCCAACATCCGAACGACCCTCTCCGACCAACCAGCGCCCCACATGCCCCAGCCAGACCCCGCGCCAGCAAGGGCTATCTAGGACACCGCTCCATGCACAACTAGGCCAAGCCCCTACGCATCCGAGCAAACCAGACGCCTCTGCGTCCTGACTGACTGAGCCAACACATGAACTGACACGCAGGTGGAAGAACACACGAGAGGGCGCACGTTGGCTCGACACAAGGCCAACACAAAGAGGTGGCCCTGGCCGCCCCCCGGACCATGCGCCATGGACCCCTAAGGAAAATATGCCGGGTGCGATGCCTCCATTGATATCAGACAATCGCGAGCGCATCATGCAGACTCCTGATGCGAGGCAAAGACACTGATAGGCAGGTTTTGCTAGAGGGCCACACACGAGCTGGTGGTGCAACGACATGCACGACTCACCTGTCGTGGCCGACCCAGTCTAGCAGGGTCCACACACTGACACATGGATCTGGGTTCCCCTTTGCATGCATGCGGGTGCCTGAGGCCTTGCTCACGAGCACGATTGGAGCCTCCCCATGATCGGTGGCCCCTGACGTGCCCGCAGTGCACCCATCATGGACCACCAAGGAGGGAAGTCTGGGTCCACGCCTTCCTGGGAGATTGGATGGCACCGAGAGCCCTTGGGAGGCTCCCGCGGCACGCCCCCTGGAAACAGGTGGGGTGGAGGGCGTGCTTACACACAAATCCCCCCAAGAAGCCAGTACTCCAGCATCCTTTGTGGTAGTAATTAATGGTGGAAACATCTCATATGAGGGGGTTATAGATGGGATATGGTAATGGCTACCGAGGTGTCGACTTAGCGTCAGATACCTTCGATTTACCCCTTGCCTCTCCATATAAAGGGGGATGATAGCTAGGATTACAAGTTTCGTAACTGGCCTCTCCTCTAGGTTGATCGAGGGGGCCTTATGTAGGATCAGAAACAAAGCTTCACTTAACAACACATCTTCAAGGCTTGTGAATGTCAGACCTCTTGCCTTTGGTGCCTTTTTTCTTAGTGCCTAATGTTTGCACAACATGAAACAAAGGTAATTCAGTATCACCCAAGTCATAATGTATATGCCCTTGACCTTCATTCATCATGTATGTGTCCTAAAATATGCATCACAATGAAAAAAATATCCTAAAATTGATCGGATTAATGCATATGGGACAAGAAAATACCTGCATCTGTGTGCCTATGTCGGTTGTTTCATCGAACAGTATGTGGGCATGCCCGACACCGGTGTTTCCTGATGTTGGTCGTGATCGTTGGAGTTGCGGTGAGTCATACAATACGACTATTGGATGCCCGACCATTGCAAGGTAGAACGACATTGGGCATGGCCGTGGGCCGGTACCTTCTACCAGACGGGGCAGATGGAGCGGACACAACCAAGTCTATGTCGACGACTGATACCTCTCCAAGATATCTACTTTTCCAAACACTTTTGCCCTTGTTTTGGACTCTAACTTGCATGATTTGAATGGAACTAACCCGGACTGACGCTATTTTCAGCAGAACTGCCATGGTGTTATTTTTGTGCAGAAACAAAAGTTCTCGGAATGACCTAAAAATCCATGGAGATTATTTTTGGAAAATATAAAAATACTGGCGAAAGAATCAAGTCCAGGGGGCCCACACCCAGTCCACGAGGGTGGGGGGCGCGCCCCCTCCCCCCGGGCGAGCCCCCTGCCTCGTGGGCCCCCTGGATGTCCACCGACCTCAACTCCAACTCCATATATTCTCTTTCGTGGAGAAAAAAAATCAGAGAGAAAGTTTCATCGCGTTTTACGATATGGAGCCACCACCAAGCCCTAATCTCTCTCGGAAGGGCTGATATGGAGTCCGTTCGGGCTCCGGAGAGGGGGATTCGTCGCCGTCGTCATTATCAACCATCCTCCATCACCAATTTCATGATGCTCACCGCCGTGCGTGAGTAATTCCGTCGTAGGCTTGCTGGACGGTGATGGGTTGGATGAGATTTACCATGTAATCAAGTTAGTTTTGTTAGGGTTTGATCCCTAGTATCCACTATGTTCCGAGATTGATGTTGCTATGACTTTGCTATGCTTAATGCTTGTCACTAGGGCCCGAGTGCCATGATTTCAGATCTGAACCTATTATGTTTTCATGAATATATGTGAGTTCTTGATCCTATCTTGCAAGCCTATAGTCACCTATTATGCGTTATGACCCGACAACCCCGAAGTGACAATAATCGGGATACTTCTCGGTGATGACTGTAGTTCGAGGAGTTCATGTATTCACTATGGTGTTAATGCTTTGGTCCGCTACTCTATTAAAAGGAGGCCTTAATATCCCTTAGTTTCCACTAGGACCCCGGTGCCACGGGAGGGTAGGACAAAACATGTCATGCAAGTTCTTTTCCATAAGCATGTATGACTATATTCAGAATACATGCCTACATTACATTGATGAATTGGAGCTAGTTCTGTGTCACCTTATGTTATAACTAGTACATGAGGAATCCAATCCGACATAATTATCCATCACTAATCCAATGCCTACGAGCTTTTTACATATTGTGTTTTTCTTATTTACTTTATCGTTGCTACTGTTACAATTACTACAAAACTGCTATCGTCACTTTTGCTACTGTTACCGTTACTATCATACTACTTTGCTACTAAATACTTTGCTGCAGATACTAAGTTAACCAGGTGTGGTTGAATTGACAACTCAACTACTAATACTTGAGAATATTCTTTGGCTCCCCTTGTGTCGAATCAATAAATTTGGGTTGAATACTCTACCCTCGAAAGCTGTTGCAATCCCCTATACTTGTGGGTTATCAAGACTATTTTCTGGCGCCGTTGCCGGGGAGCATAGCTCTATTCTTTGAGTCACTTGGGATTTATATCTGCTGATCACTATGAGGAACTTGAAAGACGAAAGAACTAAGATTTTCCCCTCAACTACGAGGGGAGGTAAGGAACTGCCATCTAGCTTGCATTAGATTCTCCTTCTGTTTTGAGTAAACTTGCAACACCTAAACCTGCTACTGCTATGAATTCTGATATGTCGCATGTTATTGATGATGCCACTTTTACTATGCATGATACTTATGATGAAACTACTTCTGTGATTGATACTACTTTGCCATTAGGTGAATTTCTAGATGAACAACTTGCTAGGGTTAGAGAGAATGAAATTATTGAAGATGATATTATTGAAGATAGTTATGATGAAGGTTCTCCCCCTAAGTATGGATTGCCTGTTGTTCCTGAGGGTTATGTTATGATGAAGAAACTGCTAGAGATCTTCTTGCTTGCAATGATAGATCTGATCTTAAGAAGTTATTAGCTAAGCTGAAACAGAAATCTCTAAATGCTAGAATGAAATATGACCCTGCTTTTGCTATTTCACCTATCTTTGTTACTGATAAGGATTATGAATTCTCTGTCGATCCTGAGATAACTACTTTGGTTGAATCCGATCCTTTTTATGGCTATGAATCTGAAATTGTTGTGGCACATCTTACTAAGTTGAATGATATAGCCACCCTATTCACTAACGATGAGAAATCTCGCTATTATTATATCCTTAAGATATTTCCGTTCTCATTAAAGGGTGATGCTAAAACTTGGTTTAATTCTCTTGATCTTGGTTGTGTGCGTAGTCCCCAGGTATGATTTATTACTTCTCTGCTAAATATTTCCCTGCTCATAAGAAACAAGCTGCCTTGAGGGAAATATACAATTTTGTGCAAATTGAAGAAGAGAGTCTCCCACAAGCTTGGGGTAGGCTTCTCCGACTACTTAATGCTTTGCCTGATCATCCTCTTAAGAAAAAATGAAATACTTGATATCTTTTATAATGGACTAACCGATGCTTCCAAGGACCACTTGGATAGTTATGCTGGTTGTGTTTTCAGGGAAAGAATAGTCGACCAAGCTGAATTGCTATTGAATAATATGTTGACTAATGAAAATAATTGGAGTCTTCCTGAGCCAATTCCTGAGCCTATTCCTAAACCAACTCCTAAGAAGAGGCAAAGAAATCAATGAAAGAAAAATGTATTAAAGCTGAAGATGTTAAGAATTTACCTCCTGTTGAAGAAATACATGGTCTTAATTTACCACCTATTGAAGAAACACATGGTCTTGATAACCCGACACAGGTAGTAAAGGTAAATTCTCTTTATAGATATGATAAAGTTGAAATCCCGTCTACTAAGTTTCCTAGCCAATGTTTGGATGAATTTGATGACTTTATGGCTAGACAAGAAAGTTTCAATACTTATGTTGGTAGAGAAGTAAAGAGTAATGCTTACATGATTGGATGCTTGAGTGATTATATGGCTAGAGTTAAAGGTGAACTTAAACTCATTAGCAAATATGCTTCTATGGTTACCACTCAAGCAGAACAATTACTTAAAGCTCAAAGTGATTTGCTCGATGAATTAAACAATAAACATGACTTTGCTGTTAGAGTGGCTACTAGAACTGGTAAAATGACTCAGGAACCTTTGTATCCTGAAGGCCAACCTAAGAGAATTGAGCAAGATTCTCAGAGAAATAATTTAGATGCCTAGTCCTTCTAAAAAGAAGAAAAAGAAAAATGGTAGGACTTTGCATGCTTCTAGTGAACCTATTGTAGACACACCTGAGAATCCCAATGATATTTCTGATGCTGAAACACAATCTGGTGATGAACATGAACCTAGTGATAATGTTAATGATAATGTTCATGTTAATGCTCAACCTAGCAATGATAATGATGAAGAGATTGAACCTGCTGTTGATCTTGATAACCCACAATCAAAGAATCAACGTTATGATAAGAGAGACTTTGTTGCTAGGAAACACGGTAAAGAAAGAGAACCATGGGTTTAGAAACCCATGCCTTTTCCTCCTAAGCCATCCAAGAAAAAGGATGATGAGGATTTTGAGAGCTTTGCTGAAATGATTAGACCTATCTTCTTACGTATGCGCTTAACTGATATGCTTAAAATAAATCCTTATGCTAAATACATGAAGGTTATTATTACAAATAAAAGAAAGATACCGGAAGCTGAAATTTCCACCATGCTTGCTAATTATACTTTTAAAGGTGGAATACCAAAGAAACTTGGAGATCCAGGAGTACCAACTATACCATGCTCCATTAAAAGAAACTATGTTAAAACTGCTTTATGTGATCTTGGAGCCGATGTTAGTGTTATGCCTCTCTCTTGATATCGTAGACTTGAGTTGAATAAGTTGACACCTACTAAAATATCTTTGCAAATGGCTGATAAATCAACTGCTATACCTATCGGTATTTGTGAGGATGTGCCTGTTGTGGTCGCAAACGTCACTATCTTAACGGACTTTGTTATTCTTGATATTCCCGAGGACGATAGTATGTCGATTATCCTTGGTAGACCCTTTTTGAATACTGCAGGGGCTGTTATTGATTGCAACAAAGGCAATGTCACTTTTCATGTTAATGGTAATGAGCACATGGTACACTTTCCGAGGAAACAACCTCAAGTTTATAGCATCAATTCTATTGGAAAAAGTTCAACTATTATTATTGGAGGTTTGAATTTCCTCTTCCTACTGTCAAGAAGAAATATGATATTCTTATTATTGGGGATGTTCATATCCCTGTTGAGGTAACCTAGTGTTATTCGAAATTTCTCCGGTTCCATGTTATTCGGAATGAGTTTGTTAACAAGACTTGATCAACCTCGTTAGTGGATTCCTTTTGATGAGCATGAGATGGATGAACTAGAAGGCACAACCTTCTGTACCCTTCTTTTTTACTTTCTGTTATTTAGAATAAATATAGCAATATAGTATTATCTGTCTGTTTTCTGAATTATCTATGCAATAAAAAATATCACGCAAATAAAAGTTCTCCAAATGCCCTGCCAATTTAGTATGATTTTTCTGGAATATTTGAGATTTTAGGCACTGAGAACACAACAGGGGGGGCAAGCACCTGGGCACGAGGGTCCAGGGCACGCCCCCTGCCTCGTGGGCCCACGGTGGCCCCACTCCACTTATTCCTGCACCCACACACTCCATCTTCCTCCCAAAAAATCCCCATCCATCTCAAGCACGAGTTCTAACTCATTTTGCTGCGATTTTCGATCTCCTTGCTCAAAGCTCCATTCACAAAACTTCTTTGGGAGATTGTTCCTTGGTATGTGATTCCTCCAATGGTCCAATTAGTTTTTATTCTAGTGCTTTATCATTGCAAATTTTTGCTGCCTAGGTGACCCTGTTCTTGAGCTTGCTTGTCAAATTTATGAGGTCCCAAGTAATTCTAATGCATGATATAGGCTCTAGGCACTTGTGGGTGTAGTTGCTACCAATCTTGTTTAGTTTGGTTCACTTTTATTTTGAGTTACTAAAAATTTCAGAAATTTTTCAGAGGAAGAAATATGTCTAGGAAAATGTACCAAGGTAGTTCTTCAACAAAGAAAGGACCCAGGTGCGGTATGCGTGAGCAATACGATGAACCACCAAGGGAAGCTGACGTGCGGCCTTGTGAATAGCCGTCAGAAGAATTTATGGTCAATGCAGGCATCAAGGATGAATTTGATGCTTATGTGCGTAATGCTGACCTTGAGGACTTCATGCAAGATAAGTGTCCTCAGTACTACTATTTGACTGATTCATTCGTGAGAAGGTTTAAATTTTCATCTTCGCGTAATTCTCAAAGTGTCCTGTTTGATATTTATGATCAATCATATGCCATGGACCTAGAAGATCTTACTACTGCTTGCAAACTCCCGCAGTGGGGTAGTGTTAATGAACCCCGTAAATCTGAATATAAATACTTTCTTGCTAGTATTACTGTGGGAGAATCTAGAGATATAACACAAGATACCATAGGGAGCATTCATTTTCCTGCCATACATTATTTTGCTCTCTTCATTGGTAGATGCATTAACGGTAAAGATGAAGCATGTCACATGTGTGTTCCTAATCTTTGTGTCCTCAAGAGTGCTGTATTAGGTAATAAAGATTACAACTTGGGTGCAATTGTTGCATGTAGGTTGCATAATAATGGTTTAGTTGGTGATTTGTTTGGAGGGATTTATGCGACCCGTGTTGCTAATTATCTTGGTATACCTCCACGTGAGGGTGATAGGGAGTTGCCTCCCGCTTATTTAGATTATAATGCTATGGTCAGTCATCATTTTCTTGTGAGGAATGAACAATTCCTCCAGTATCGACTAATCTTTGACAGACGTTGCTCTGTCCATGTTACTCTCCCTGCTCCTGTCCTTTTTGATTATCAGGCAAAAAGAAGATATGTTGTAACCAGGGAGGAGGCAACCGAATACGAGAGGAGAGCAGAGGAAGCTCACCGCCATGCTGCAGCTCAGGAGGCATTGGCTACTGCATCTCAGTACGACCCCAGTTACAACTTTGGATATCATTCAGGCTACCCATGGCCATAAACCAACTTAGGCCAAAAGCCTAAGCTTGGGGGAGTACGTATTTCTCACCGACATTACATTCATGTTCACACACTCACTCTAGTCGTTGGCGATGATGTCGTCGAGGTTACCGTCCTTGGCGATGATGAGTAGTCGATGGAGATGAGCGGTGGTGTTGTTGACGTCGAACCGTACCTATATAGCCGAAACACAATAGGACATGTGAACCACAACCCAAAATCTCAAAGACGAAAACGTGTGAAAATCATCATAGGATGTAGCGGTGAGCGGTGGTGGCGTTTGCTGAAAGTGGTGGTGGTATGCGGAAGTATGCGTGGGCACCGGGGCAAAAATTTGTCGAAACTAGGTGGAAAAGGGATGCGGAAGAAGGAATTGCAACTTGCCCAGGGTGGAGTGGTAGTGCCGCTTGGGAGGGCGGTAGTACCACTTGTGGCGCTCAGCGGTAGTACCGCTTGTGGAGCGGTAGTACCGCTCGTGTCGGAAAAAATTCGCAAAATTGAAAATCAGAGCGATTTTGGGGCGGAAAAGGATGATTTCGGGGCAAAAATTGGATGGATTTCGTGGAAGGAAAGAGGTGAAAATGGGGGAGGTGCTAGATCCACTCGAAACCAAGCAAATCCACTGATCAAAATCAAAAAAACATCATCAAAACCAACAAATCACAAAAAAAATTGGGGCTATTTTTGGTGGGGATTTTCGGATTTAGGACGAAAACAATAAAATCAAGCTAGAAAACACGGGGTAGGGGCTCCAAAAACGTGATCAGCGTGGCTCATGATACCAAGATGATGTAGGGCGGAACCCTATGGGCCGACCTTTCACGTTTGGAGTGGATCCTACGGGGAAACATGAAGAAGGCGCGGAAGAACACAAGGGAAAACACGAGGAGAAACAAGAGAAACACTCAACCGACAAGTGAATGATCACACAAGGGCTAGATCACCGAAAGCATAAGGTAACACAAGATCCAAAGTCAACAAAGGGAAGATACAAGGGTAACCGTTCTTCTCCGTGAGGAGGTCTTGATTGTCTTCTCCGGATGGAGGCCTTGAATCCGGATGGATCTTCTCCGAAGAGGCACGGTCCCTCACGTGGAGTAGATCCAGTACGGATGAGCAATGCTCTATCTCAAACGAGCTATCACAATGCTAACCCTAGAAAGGACGAGGGGAAGGTCTATTTATAGTCTAAGCCTTTGAAGGGGTAAAAGAGGGGCGGAACGAGTACATGGGCCTCGGCCCGGATACGCTGCACACAGGCAGGGCGGTAGTACCGGACCCTTGGGCGGTAGTACCGCTTGCAGAGCTTCAGCGGTAGTACCGCTTTGATGGGGCGGTAGTGCCACTCTAGAGCGGTTCGATCACATGAGTTTGTCGGGTTCGGCGGAAGGAGGGCGGATGTAGAACGATAGTGCCGCTTGGCTAGGTTCAGCGGCAGTACCGCTTGGCGTGGGTGGTAGTACCGCTCGTTCCATGCTGGGAAGCTTCTCCTCTTGCTCTCGACGTCCATCTTGTACCGTAGCTTCTTCTAGGTTGGTTCCTTGGTACCTAAGCACACAAAGCATCTCCGTTTGAGGTAGTATCCACGTCTCAAGTGGGTCAAAGGGAAGTTCAACAAGGAGAGAGTTAACCTCAGATTGGATGGCACGTGCTCGAGCTCTTGTCATGGGTCCACTTGGAGCTTGTGTAATCGAAGTGGTGTCCATGGGGATGATTGAAGGATGCTCCGCATCATATGGTTAACATCATACTTAGCAAGAAATTTACGGAAAGCACCATGGATGAAATGTGAACCACCATTAGTCATTAAATATCTAGGGACTCCAAACCTCAAAAAAAAATAACTTCTCTAAGCATCTTAATAGAAGTGTTATGATCAACACTACTAGTTGGAATTGCTTCTACCCACTTAGTAACATAATCAACATCAACTAAAATATGTGTATACCCATTAGAGGAAGGAAAATGTCACATATAATCAAAGCCCCAAACATCAAATGGTTCAATAGCAAGTGAATCATTCATAGGCATTTCCTGACGTCTACTAATATTGCCAATTCTCTGGCATTCATCACAAGACAATACAAGCTTACGAGCATCCTTGAAGAGAGCAGGCCAATAAAAACTAGATTGTAATACCATGTGTGCAGTTCTATCTCCAGCATGGTGTCCTCCGTAAGCCTCGGAGTGGCACTTACGTAGGATCTATTCCTGTTCATGCTCAGGTACACAACATCTAATAACACCATCTACTTCTTCTTTATAAAGGTGTGGGTTGATACGTCTCCGTCGTATCTATAATTTTTGATTGTTCCATGCCAATATTATTCAACTTTCACATACTTTTGGCAACTTTTTATACTATTTTTTGGGACTAACATATTGATCCAGTGCCGAGTGCCAGTTCCTGTTTCTTGCATGTTTTATGTTTCGTAGAAACCCAATATCAAACGAAATCCAAATGGGATAAAACGGACGGAGAATTATTTTGGAATGTTTGGGATTTTCCGGAGGAAGAATAAACGCGAAACGGCCCGAGGTGGCCACGAGACAGGGGAGCGCGCCCTCCCCCTGGGCGTGGCTGGCACCCTCGTGGGCCACCCGTAAGGTGGTTGATGCTCTTCTTTTGCCATAATAAAGCTAATTTTATGAGAAAAATCTGGGTGAAAGATTCACCCCAATTGGAGTTACGGATCTCCGGATATAAAAGAAACGGTGAAGGGGAAGGATCTGGGAACGCAGAAACAGAGAGAGACAGAGAGATAGATACAATCTCGGAGGGGCTCTCGCCCCTCCAACATCATGGGAGCCAAGGACCAGAGGGGAAACCCTTCTCCCATCTAGGGAGAAGGTCAAGGAAGAAGAAGAAGAATGGGAGCTCTCTCCCCCTTGCTTCCGGAGGCGCCGGAACGCCGCCTGGGGCCATCATCATCACCGCGATCTTCACCAACACCTCCATCATCTTCACCAACATCTCCATCACGTTCCCCCATCTATATTCAGAGGTCCACTCTCCCGCAACCCTCTGTACGCTCTACTTGAACATGGTGCTTTATGCTTCATATTATTATCCAATGATGTGTTGCCATCCTATGATGTCTGAGTAGATTTTCGTTGTCCTATCGGTGATTGATGAATTGCTATGATTGGTTTGAGTTGTATATTTTATTATTGGTGCTATCCTATGGTGCTCTCCGTGTCGCACAAGCGTGAGGGATCCCCGCTGTAGGGTTTGCAATATGTTCATGATTTGCTTATGGTGGGTTGCGTGAGTGACAGAAGCACAAACCCAAGTAAGTAGGTTGTTTGCGTATGGGATAAAGGGGACTTGATGCTTTAATGCTATGGTTGGGTTTTACCTTAATGATCTTTAGTAGTTGCGGATGCTTGCTAGAGTTCCAATCATAAGTGCATATGATCCAAGAAGAGAAAGTATGTTAGCTTATGCCTCTCCCACAAACAGAATTGCAAAAGTGATTACCGGTCTAGTAACATAGTCAATTGCTTAGGGACAATTTTACAACTCCGACCACCACTTTTCCACACTCGCTATATTTACTTTATTGCTTATTTATATAAACAGCCCCTAGTTTATATTTACGCGCTCTTTATTATTTTGCAAACCTATCCAACAACACGTACAAAGTACTTCTAGTTTCATACTTGTTCTAGGTAAAGCGAACACTAAGCATTCATAGAGTCGTATCAGTGGCAGGTAGGACTTGAGAGAATATTTGTTCTACCTTTAGCTCCTCGTTGGGTTCGAATACTTATCGAAAGAGGCTACAATTGATCCCGTATACTTGCGGGTTATCAAAACCTTTTTCTTGCGCCGTTGCCGGGGAGTCATAGCGTGGGGTGAATATTCTCGTGTGTGCTTGTTTGCTTTATCACTAAGTAATTTTTATTTGCTATTCTAAGTTGTTCTTTATCTTTAGCTATGGATATGGAACATGAAATACCAAAAAAATTAGGTGTACTTGCTACTCATGGAGATGGGGAACCTCCTAAAACCCTCAATGCTCGCTATGTGACAGAAATTATGTACTACTTTGATAATCCTGAGAAAACCCCATTCAACTTTATTCTGGGAGACACATTGGATCAACGTGAATACTTTAGGGATTATCGCTTGACACAAAAAGGGAAACTATTATGGGATAAAATTTCTGTGTTGCGTTGGTATGCTCGTCAACTATGCTTGATACATGATTATACTTGTTGCTCTAGGGTGAAGGCTCCACACCTTCCCTTTTCATGCAAATTCAATGATAATGAAACCTTAGCTTCTTATGCTAATGGTAGATATGATTACTATGATGTGGAACAAATAGAAGAATTTGTTGCTTTTATGGGTGCTTACGAGATTGAATCTATGTTTAAAGAGTTTGATGATTTTGTTGATTTTTATGATTCAGTTTATAAACCTGAAAATTTTGCTATACTTAGATATTGTTATAAGAATTATGAATACAATTACAATATTGATGCATTTATTGATAAAGTCTCCGCTGTCCAAGAAGAGAATAATATTTTGTAGGAAGCTATGGAAGAAGAAATTGATGAAACTGTGAGCTCATTGGATGAAAAAGATGATGAGGAGAGCGAAGAACAAAAGGAGGAAGAGCGAATTGATCACCCGTGCCCACCTTCTAATGATAGTAACTCTTCAACTCATACATTGTTTAATTCCCCTTCGTGCTTACCAAAGGATGATTGCTATGATCCCGTTGATTCTCTTGAAATATCCCTTTTTGATGATGCTTGCTATGCTTGTGGCCAAGATGCCAATATGAACTATGCTTATGGAGATGAACTTGCTATAGTTCCTTATGTTAAACATGAAATTGTTGCTATTGCACCCACGCATGATAGTCCTATTATCTTTTTGAATTCTCCCGACTACACTATATCGGAGAAGTTTGCGCTTAGTAAGGATTATATTGATGGGTTGCCTTTTACCATTGCACATGATGATTTTGATGAATGTAATATGCATGTGCTTGCTGCTCCTACTTGCAATTATTATGAGAGAGGAACTATATCTCTGCCTCTTTATGTTTCCAATATGATAGCATTGCAAGAAAATGTTTATACTATGCATTGGCCTTTACTATGTGTGCATGAATTGTTCTTTTATGACATGCCGATGCATAGGAAGAGGGTTAGACTTCGTCATTACATGATATATGTTACTTTGTGCTCACTACTAAATCACAAATCATAGTTAATTAAAATTGTCTTTGATATACCTTGGGATCTGGGTGGATTCATTACTTGAGCACTAAATGCCTAGCTTAATGGCTTTAAAGAAAGCGCTGCCAGGGAGACAACCCGAAAGTTTTAGAGAGTCATTTATTTATATTGAGTGCTTTTATATAGTTTGAAAACAAAAAAATAAAGAGGGGAACCCTAAAACTTTTCAAAAAGGAAAGTAAAAGTGAGAAAGACAAGCATTGTTGAAGCGGGAGCTAGCCTTGAACTTTGTTCAGGCTCACGGAAACTTTGTGAATCTTAATTACAGAAACTTTTCAACAAATAAATTATCCCCTTGTAAAATTCCATTGTATTATAAAAATAATGTGCCAAGGTTTGTCTTTATGATGTTTACAATGCTTGTTGGTTTGTACGGTGCAGGACAGAAACTTTGGCTGTAGTGCGCGATTTTAAATTTTTAACTGGAACGTCAAATGGTTCTGATTATTTTTGCACTGTCTTTCCATAAAAAATATTTATTTTTCCTAAATTTGGTAGAATTTTTGGGGTACCATAAGTATGGTGAATGTTCAGATTGCTACAGACTGTTCTGTTTTTGACAGATTCTGTTTTTGATGCATAATTTGCTCGTTTTGATGAATCCATCAATTTCTATCAGTGGATTAAGCCATGAAGAAGTTATATTACAGTAGACACAATGCAAAAACAGAATATGAATTGGTTTGCTACAGTACTTAGAGTAGTGATTTGCTTTCTTATACTAACGGATCTTACCGAGTTTTCTGTTGAAGTTTTGTGTGGATGAAGTGTCTAATCGAGGATGTCTCTTAGAACAAGATATGACTCTATATGAATGCCTCCGGCGGTGTACCGGGATGGTGCAATGAATCAAGAGTGACATGTATGAAAAATAATGCATGGTGGCTTTGCCACAAATACGATGTCAACTACATGATCATGCAATGGCAATATGACAAAAGTAATGTATGTCATGATGATGATGATGGAAGTTGCATGGCAATATATCTCGGAATGGCTATGGAAATGCCATAATAGGTAGGTATGGTGGCTGTTTTGAGGAAGATATAAGGAGGTTTATGTGTGATAGAGCGTATCGTATCACGGGGTTTGGATGCACCGGCGAAGTTTGCACCAACTCTCAAGGTGAGAAAGGGCAATGCACGGTACCTAAGAGGCTAGCAAAGGCGGAAAGGTGAGAGTGCGTATAATCCATGGACTCAACATTAGTCATAAAGAACTCATATACTTATTGCAAAAATTTAGAAGTCATCAAAAACCAAGTACTATGCGCATGCTCCTAGGGGGATAGATTGGTAGGAAAAGACCACCGCTCGTCCCCGACCGCCACTCATAAGGATGCACAAGCCAGGTACACTTCATGTTTCAAATTAGTTACACAACTTTAACCATACGTGCATGCTACGGGACTTGCAAACTTCAACACAAGCATTCTTTGAATTCATAATTACCCAACTAGCACTACTTTGATATTATCACCTCCATATCTCAAAACAATTATCAAGCATCAAACTTATCTTAGTATTCAACGCACTCAAAAGAAAGTTTCACATATCTTGAATACCAAGTATATTAACATTAACCAAATTACCATGCTATTTAAGACTCTCAAAATAATATAAGTGAAGTATGAGAGTTCATCTATTTCTTCAAAATAAAACTACCACCATGCTCTAAAAGATATAAGTGAAGCACTAGAGCAAATGACAAACTACTCCGAAAGATATAAGTGAAGATCAATGAGTAGTCGAATAATTGTGCAACTATGTGAAGACTCTCTAACATTAAAGAATTTCAGATCTTGATACTTTATTCAAACAGCAAGCAAAGCTAAAGAAAACTACATTGCAGGGATAGCACAACTCATGTGAAGAAGCAAAAACTTAGGCTCAACCGATACTAACCGATAGTTGTTGAAGAAGAAAGGTGGGATGCCTACCGGGGCATCACCAAGCTTAGATGCTTGAGACTTCTTGAAATATTATCTTGGGGTGCCTTGGGCATCTCCAATCTTGAGCTTTTGTGTCTCCTTAATTTCTCTCATATCATGGTTTCTCTTTTTATCAAAAGCTTCATTCACAACAAACTCAACAAGAACTCGTGAGATAGGTTAGTATAAACCAATGCAAAACCTTATCATTTTCCACTGTAACAAATCACTAAAATTATTATTCAAAATTGAATAATAAATGCCTCTGCATATTTAATACTCCTATCCTCAAATAGAATCATTAAACAAGCAAACATATGCAAACAATGCAAACATAACAGCAATCTGCCAAAACAGTACAGTCTGTAAAGAACGCAAGAGTATCAATACTTTCCTGACTCCAAAAATTATGAACTAAAATTCCCACTGTAATAAATTTATCAGATCTCAATATACAAAAAGATTCAACATTATACCACTCTCTGAATTTTCTAGGGAATTTTTGCAACAGCGGTAAACTTTCTGTTTTCAAACAGCAACATGTATACTAGCAAAATAAGCATGGCAAAGGCTATCCTTGACTTCTTTATTGAAACTAAAGATGCAAAGCATTATTCTAACTAACAGCAAGCAAATACTAACAAAATAAAATGACGCTCCAAGCAAAACACATATCATGTGGTGAATAAAAATATAGCTCCAAGTAAAGTTACCGATGAACGAAGACGAAAGAGGGGATGCCATCCGGGGCATCCCCAAGCTTAGGCTCTTGGTTGTCCTTGAATATTACATTGGGGTTCCTTGGGAATCCCCAAGATTAGTCTCTTGCCACTGCTTATTCCATAGTCCATCGAATCTTTACCCAAAACTTGAAAACTCCACAACACAAAACTCAACAGAAAACTCGTAAGCTCCGTTAGTAAGAGAAAGCAAAACCACCACATAAGGTACTGTAATGAACTCATTCTAAATTCATATTGGTGTAATATATACTGTATTCCAACTTATCTATGGTTCATACCCTCCGATACTACTCATAGATTCATCAAAATAAGCAAAGAACACATAGAACACAGAATCTGTCCAAAACAGAACAGTCTGTAGTAATTTGTATCAAACGTATACTTCTGGAACTCCAAAAATCCTACAAAATTATAAAGTCCTAAGAAATTCGTGTACTAATCCATATAAAAAAGAATCAGATCAGAATCACGTTTATGTGAATTAACAAAACTAATTTACTGGGTGCAAAAGTTTCTGATTTTCAGCAGGATCAACACAACTATCACCGTAAGCTATCCTAAAGGTCTTACTTGGCACTTTATTGAAACAAAAGCTATAAAACATGATTACTACAGTAGCATAATCATGTGGACACACGAAAACAGTAAGGATAAATATTTAGTTGTCTCCCAACAAGCGCTATTCTTTAATGCCTTTCTAGCTAGGCATGATGATGATAATGATGCTCACATAAAGTATAAGAATTGAAACATAACGGGAGCGTCATGAAGCATATGACTAGCACATTTAAGTCTAACCCACTTCCTATGCATAGGGATTTTGTGAGCAAACAACTTATGGGAACAATAATCAACTTGCATAGGAAGGTAAAACAAGCATAACTTCAAGATTTTAAGCACATAGAAAGGAAACTTGACATTATTGCAACTCCTACAAGCATATGTTCCTCCCTCATAATAATTTTCAGTAGCATCATGAATGAATTCAACAATGTAACCAGCACCTAAAGCATTCTTTTCATGATCTACTAGCATAGAAAATTTACTACTCTCCTCATAAGCAAAATTCTTCTCATGAATAGTAGTGGGAGCAAACTCAAAAAAATAACTACCATATGATTTAAAATTAGGATCAAGATGACAAGTTTCATGGTTATCATTATTCTTTAAAGCATACGCGTCATCACAATAATCATCATAGATAGGAGGTATGCTTTCATCATAGTAAATTTTCTCATCAAAGCTTGGGGGACAAAAAATATCATCTTCATCAAACATAACTTCCCCAAGCTTGTGGCTTTGCATATCATTAGCATCATGGATATTCAAGGAATTCATACTAACAACATTGCAGTCATGCTCATCATTCACATATTTTATGCCAAGCATTCTATGTAATTCTTCTTCTAGTACTTGAGCACAATTTTCCTTCCCATCATTTTCACGAAAGACATTAAAAAGATGAAGCATATGAGGCATCCTTAATTTCATTTTTTGTAGTTTTCTTTTATAAACTAAACTAGTGATAAAACAAGAAACAAAAATATTCGATTGCAAGATCTAAATATATATCTTCAAGCACTCACCTCCCCGGCAACGGCGCCAGAAAAGAGCTTTCAGGGTGTGAGTGAGTGCCCTTTACCTTTGCCTCCCCGGCAACGGCGCCAGAAAAGAGCTTGATGTCTACTACACAACCTTCTTCTTGTAGACGTTGTTGGGCCTGCAAGTGCACAGGTTTGTAGGACAGTAGCAAATTTCCCTCAAGTGGATGACCTAAGGTTTATCAATCCGTAGGGGGCGTAGGATGAAGATGGTCTCTCTCAAACAACCCTGCAACCAAATAACAAAGAGTCTCTTGTGTCCCCAACACACCCAATACAATGGCAAATTGTATAGGTGCACTAGTTCGGCGAAGAGATGGTGATACAAGTGCAAAATAGATAGTAGATATAGGTTTTTGTAAACTGAAAATATAAAAACAGCAAGGTAACAAGTGGTAAAAGTGAGCGTAAACGGTATTGCAATGATAGGAAACAAGGCCTAGGGTTCATACTTTCACTAGTGCAAGTTCTCTCAACAATAATAACATAGATAGATCATATAACAAGCCCTCAACATGCAACAAAGAGTCATTCCGAAGCCACTAATAGTGGAGAACAAACGTAGAGATTATGGTAGGGTATGAAACCACCTCAAAGTTATTCTTTCGGATCAATCTATAAAAGAGTCCGTACTAGAATAACACCTTAAAACACAAATCAACCAAAACCCTAATGTCACCTAGATACTCCATTGTCACCTCAAGTATCCGTGGGCATGATTATACGATATGCATCATACAATCTCAGATTCATCCAACCAACATGAAAGTACTTCAAAAAGTGCCCCAAAGTTTCTACCGGAGAGTCAAGAACGTGTGCCAACCCCTATGCATAGGTTCCCAATGTCACGAAACCCACAAGTTGATCACCAAAACATACATCAAGTGGCACATGATATCCCATTGTCACCATAGATAATCACGGCAAGACATACACCAAGTGTTCTCATAAAGACTCAATCCAATAAGATAACTTCAAAGGGGAAACTCAATTCATCACAAGAGAGTAGAGGGGGAGAAACATCATAAGATCCAACTACAATAGCATAGCTCGAGATACATCAAGATCGTGCCATAGAGAAACACAAGAGAGAGAGATCAAACACATAGCTACTGGTACATACCCTCAGCCCCGAGGGTGAACTACTCCCTCCTCGTCATGGATAGTGCCGGGATGATGAAGATGGCCACCGGTGATGGGATCCCCCTCCGGCAGGGTGCCGGAACGGGCTCCCGAGAGGTTTTGGTGGCTACAGAGGCTTGCGGCGGTGGAACTCCCGATCTATCTTCTGTTCTGGAAGTTTTACGATACGTAGGTATATATGGGTGCAAGGGGTACGTCGGTGGAGCTACGGGGGCCCCACGTGGTAGGGGGGCGCGCCCCGGGGGGTGGGCGCGCCCCCCACACTCGTGAGCACCTCCCGTATCTTCTGACGTGGGGTCCAAGTCCATCAGGTGGGTTTCCTTCCAAAAATAACTTCTCCAGTTGATTTCATTCCGTTTTGACTCCATCTGATATTCCTTTTCCTCGAAACACTAAAATAGGCATAAAACAGCAAATCTGGGCCGGGCCTCCAGTTAATACATTAGTCCCAAAAATAATATAAAAGTGGATAATAAAGCCCAATATTGCCTAAAACAGTAGATAAAGTAGCATGGAGCAATCAAAAGATATAGATACGTTGGAGACGTATTAGTGGGCAGCCGCTCCAGCCTTCTGCTCTGCCCCTCCATCACAACTTGCATCATGGGTCAACAAGGGGCTGGACTGGGGATCGGTTGATGACGTGCGGACATTGCAATGCCGTATTCAGGATCTCCTCAGGAAGGATAATAATCTTGTCAAAGTAATTCAAGTAATGCTAGTTCGTCGGGCCTTGTCGTGCCAACGTCGATCTCTCCGTATGTGGGAGTTCAACCCAGAAGGACGATGTACTATTCAACACTTCTTCGGTAGGACTCCCGAAGGAATGTATCAGTTATTCTTCGGACCACGAATAAAGTGTTTGGTCACCACAGAGGATGCGAGCCTCAACTGCAGCCGTGCAGATACCCTGGTAAGTAATTCCGCAACCGAACATGCTGTCATTATACTTTGTCACAACATTACTCTGAAAAACCACCCTTGGCCAGGACTGGATAAGAAAGGCGGAGAGGATCAGGTGTTCGGCCCCTCTTCCCGAAGATTCGCCGGATCCTATACTAACCAGGATGCTGGCTCACGCACCTTATCAAGTTCCATCAGGGGAGGACAAGGAGAGGAATGGGTAGCCCAAGGCGGACTTCATGTTGGAGGCACGTCACGCATCCTAACCGAGGAAATTAATACCCCCGTGCCGAAGGATGAACGGGGAGGAGAATCTAGCTTCCCCTCTCCCCATGGGAAGAAAAGGACCGCCCCTGAAGACTTAGAAGCAGAGGTCTCCAAACGAGGGAAGAAACTTTCATCAGGGGGCCCTACCCCGAAGGGCAACATAGCCGCACAATGCCCACATGGGGGCCAGCCATTAACCGAGCCGTAAGTGAACAAAGGTACTTAGTAAGCATACCCCATTCTTTTCCTGAGAATAACGACCGAGACATATGTTTTGCAGTTTGACTCATAGCCTCCCTCCACAATGTTCGTCCTCGGGGGATCTTTTTCCGGAGATGATGGAGAGCGAAACGCCTCCTGATACTTCTCCACCTCATGAGGCGGACGATCCTGAGGTGTCATCTCGAAGGATCTCTCCCGATCCGCAAAGGCCAGAAGGTAACTCTTCGGCCGCCCGAAGTCCAGGGTTTTCGGCTCCTAGAGAGACCAAAAGAAAAAGCCCTGAACTGTCGGATATACAACTGAACACATTGACGGGTCTTCTGCAGGAAGAGGCTATCTCAGAGGCACATCGTACCTTCATGGGTACGGTGGTCGAGAAGATATCGTCCGCAAAAAGCGGGTTGAATGAGGCTTTTACAAGCCTGTTAAGAGGCTTTGAGGTACGCAAAGTGATATTATTTGATCGTACCGTAAGCGCGAGGTGTACTTTGTATAGGTAGTAGCCCTTGAGACTCTGGTTGCCACCCGTACGAGGCGAGCAGAGGATCATAATCTCTGGTAATGATGATGCCAATTTTGTGTGTAGGCGGCTGCAGCTCCAGCGGCTGACTAGACTGCTGAATTTGCCGAACTGAAGCGGTAACTTGACGTGACAGATGCAGACATCAGCTTGTGAACAAGCGGCTTGACGAGACACAGGGTATGTATATTTGGGTGGTCAGCAAATATTAATAAGAGCATGATTCTAGGATTTATAATATGCTTTGACTGCAGATGGTGCTGCCGCCATGGAGACCCTTCGGGCAGAGCTTGCCCGGGCCAAGGAGCAAGTCAGGAGAAGCAATGTAGCTGCCGTGAAGGTAGCTGATGAATTAAAAGCTGAACAAGCTTCTCATCGCCGAAGTGAGGATAAAATAGCCAACATGATTCTTGAACTACAAAATGCCGCCAGTCGATATGAGCTTCTTGAAAGGAAAAACCAAATGAAAACGGCTGACCTGGAGAAGGCCTTCCAAGCAGCAAAGGAAACTCGCTCTGAGATCAGAGCGGCGCGGGAGGAGCTTCGGCAAGCCGGTGATACCGCGGCTGGGAAACCCTTTTTATTGCGAACTAAATTCAACGATCCGAAGTATGCCCCTCTTGATCAATTGTGGAGTTCTTCAGACGCATACTTGGATTTGGCAAAGAGTGCCGCTGATGCGACACAGTGTTTCAAAGATCAAGAAGATCATGAGGTGGAAAGATTGTTCTGGTCACCATTCAGTACTCCAAGGCGTCCGCTGCTATTGAATGAGCAAATGGCCGAATGGGCCGAGCTCCACAGGTTATCCAGGCTTGCCATGAAGGCCGTCGTGGATCACCTGTGGCCGAAGGAACCAAGTCCAGATAGTTATTTTGGCTTGGTGCAATGATTTATTCGTGTTGTGCCGCATATTGACGCTGTCAAGAGGTCGGCGTGCATAGAGGGTGCGCGGATGGCCCTTGCCCGTGTTAAGACATATTGGGCGAAGATGGAGGCCACTGATATTGCAACCAGGGGTCCGCCCGGGGGCCAGAACTCGCCCGAGAACTTTTTTAAAGAAGTCTTAGAAGGTGCCCATTTAATAGAGGCTCAGTGCTCAAAGAATACCATGTTCGAGTGACATGTATCTTGGTTGTAAAAACAATGCTTTTGATAATAAAGGCTATATTTATGCTTTTGCCCGTAAAGTATATAACCTGAAAGTTTGCAGTCGTCGGCTTCAGCCCCCTCGCATATAATGCGGGGGTGTTCGGCAAAGCGCGTAATCACACTTGATCCAACGACTTGGTCCGTTAAGGAGGTGGTAGCACGCCGAACGTGGCAATCAGACTATATAGCTTTAACACTTTCACTTAGCCATAGGAGTTTGATGGTGGGACTACTATATAGCCCCTGGTATGTCTGCGTTTATCCGAATACGGTGCATTTACATACGTGACCGGGAACCGGTCCTTCGTTAATGCGGAGGAATCGTGAAGATTCCGCTAACTCATCGAGTGGTTGACCAGTCTCTCGTTGTATCATGACAGTCAGTTTTCGGCTTTCTCTACTGAGGTGCTCATCGAGATGAACCGGGGCACAATCGCAGTAGTTCTCCCTGTTCCACCTTAGCCGATATAGCGGAACGTAAGGCTGCAAAACATGGGAGCCGGGCAAACCCAACTATTCACCAAAGACATGATTCGAAGTTGATGCATATAAGGCCAAACTCGCGACGCCGAACACTCCCAAAGGTATTCAGACTTTACAACATATACTGGGCTGAGTAACGCCCTCGATGATGAACTAGGAATTTCAAGGTGCGTGCATCAATCTGGCGTGATAAAAGAGCGCCTGTGGTGGGAGCATAGATCTCAAAAACACACTGGTTGCTGGTTCTGTAACGTCTATTTTAGAACGGCGAATCATAAGCTCGCCGATAACGCCGGTATTCCTCTTGGTCATTTTAAGTGCCAAGAGGGGGTGAAACAACAAGAGACAATAAAAAAGGTTTACACAATGTCTTAATCTAAAAAGAAACCTTTGGAAGGGGCCCTGCTGCACGTCTGTGCCTTTGTCTCCGTTGTGCCGTATGTTTGAAGGGTGTAGCACGATGGTCACCTGTTGGAGAAAAAAAGAAAAAACCCAGGTGAAAGATTCTGGTGTGACCGTGCGTAAGGTCGATTAATCTTAATGAACCGTGAAAATTGAATTTCTTGAGTGTAAATAAGATCAAACCAAACTATGGACCCTTTACATGCGGGCAGCCCCCAGCACCTCGTATGGGGGCATAGCCATTAATCAAGCTCATGTTTATCTGGGCTGCTACAACTAGTGGTGCGCGAACACGTCTAGCCGTGTCCGTGGTCTTGAAGACCGATCAGTTACTCGGGTTGGAGAGGTCGTTCGGTGGTTCGGCTGTTAGAGCCTCCACGTAGTCTTCCGCGCGAAGAGAGCGCTCTATGTTGCCGATGATAGTGATGATGCTGCGTGGACCGGGCATCTTAAGTTTGAGATAAGCGTAATGCGGTAGTGCATTGAAACGAGCTAAGGCCTTTCTTCCGAGCAGTGCATGATAGCCGCTTCGGAACAGAGCGATGTCGAAGATTAGTTCTTCGCTTTGGAAGTTGTCAGGAGAACCGAATACAACCTCTAATGTTAAAGAGCCCGTGCAGCGGGCTTCTACGCCTGGTATTACTCCTTTAAAGGTAGTACTACTTTGGTTGATCCTTGACGGGTCTATCCCCATCTTGCGGATAGTGTCCTGATATATCAGATTAAGACTACTGCCACCGTCCATGAGGACTCGAGTGAGATGGTATCCGTCATTTATTGGGTCGAGCACTAAGGCAGCCGAGCCTCCATGCCAGATACTCGGATGATCCCTGTGATCGAAAGTGATTGGGCAGGCCGACCATGGGTTGAATTTTGGGGCGATGGGCTCTACATCATATACGTCTTGGAGTGCGTGTTTGCGCTTCCTCTTTGGTATGTGAGTGGCGTAAATCATGCTCATTGTTTTGACCTCTGGTGGGATTTTTTTCTGTCCCCCAGTGTTCACCTGGTGAGGCTCGTCCTCATCTTCACTTGGCGGCTCCCTCCCTTGTGTTCGGCGTTTAGCTTGCCGGCCTGCTTGAAGACCCAGCATTCTTTGTTGGTGTGATTCGCAGGTTTCTCGGGGGTGCCGTGAATCTGACAGGACCTATCCGGAATTTTATTTGGGCTGGACGGACCGTCTCTGCTGCCTTTAAATGGCTTTTTCCGTTGACCGGGTCTAGAGCCCCTGAATCCGGCGTTTACCGTTGTATTGTCTGGGCTGTCTTCATTATTTTGACGCTTGTTTTTATTGCGTCATGGCCTTCCATTGCCATCCCTGATTCTGGATGTGCCTGGGTCGCTGGTGCCGCTGCGGGCTAACCAGTTGCTTTCGCCCGCGCAAAAACGGGTCATAAGAGTTGTTAGGGCTGCCATTGTCCTCGGCTTTTCCTGGCCGAGGTGTCTGGCAAGCCATTTGTCCCGGACACTGTGTTTGAAAGATGCTAGGGACTCAGCATCTGGACAGTCGACGATTTGGTTCTTCTTGGTGGGAAACCTGTTCCAAAGCTTACGGGCTGACTCTCCGGGTTGTTGGATTATGTGACTTAAATCGTCTGCATCTGGAGGTCAGACATAGGTCCCTTAAAAATTAGGCCTGAAAGCATCCTCGATTTCCTCCCAACTTCCAATTGAATTTTCGGGGAGGCCTTTCAACTAGTGCTGAGCTGGTCCTTTCAACTTGAGGGGCAGGTATTTGATGGCATGGAGATCGTCTCCGCGAGCCATATGAATGTGAAGAATAAAGTCCTCAATCCAGACCACAGGGTCCGTCGTTCCGTCGTATGCCTTGATGTTTACGGGTTTAAACCCCTCTAGAAATTCATGATCCAGCACCTCATCGGTGAAGCACACGGGGTGTGCGGCACCCCTGTACTTGGATGTGTCTTGGCGTGCGTCCGATGGCTGTAGTGTTTGGTATTGATTCCGAGCTGGTAGTCGACCAGTATAGTCGGTTTGGTGGTCGTGATCCTGCGTAGGAGCATGTTTCCTAGATCCATAGATGGACCTGTCCATACCAGCTCTTTTGTCCAGGTGCTCACGTAGATCGTGTGCTGACTTATGTGTGGCGTCATTGGCTGCTTTGTCTCAGCCACGAGGTGGTCGGTCTGGTAGATTGGCCGTATTGTTTTTTGGCAGAATGGGCGCTATAGTCTCGTCGTCGAATTTGGGCAGCAGCTTGCGTTTTGGGTAGCTCTTTGCGTGGCGATCACCGCCGTATATTTTGTTAGTGTCGAGCACTTTGTACCATCTGTGGTTGAGCGTCTCCTGCGCGGCTTTAAGCCGTTGCTTCTGCTTCTTCAAGCTCCTCGCGGTGTCAATAAGCCTTTTGTGGAGGTGCTCTTGTTCCAAATGCTTCCCCGGGATGATGTGCACATCGTCACCCGGACTGTTCTCCGCTCCGGAGACAGGTCTATAAGTTTTGTCTTCGGCATCGCTGTGATCGAGCAGCGGCCCCGGACTGTGTTTGCCGTCCCCTTGCTCGGCCTGCTCCATCGATGGGTCCACGAGGTCGTCGTTATCTCTAGCATTGTCCGGGGTGTCATTCTTTCTTATGCAATTATCGCTATTTTTGCTATGACGGGATTTAGAGCAACGCCGCTGACGTTGGCGCTTGGGTTGCTTCTCAAGAGGATTATCAACCGTTGCATCCTTTTGATCCTCGCCATTGTTTTCTTTGGGTGGCTGTCCAGCGTCCTGTGGGCGGTGGTTCCTGTTCTTCTCTGGCATCATCGTCTATACCTTTGATGTCTTCGGAGTCGAAATTAAGCATGTCGGTTAAGTCAACGATAGTGGCTATTAAGTGGGTGGTGGGTGGGTAACAAATTCCTTCATCGTCCGCTTCCCACTCGAGCCGGACATAGTTCGTCCAAGAGTCTCCTGACAGGGAGAGAGATTTTAATGAGTTTAGCACGTCGCCGAAGGGCGAGTGCTAAAAGATATCCGTGGAGCTAAACTCCATGATCGGTGCCCAGTCAGATCTCCTTAGACGTGAAATCTGTGTTTGGCTCTATCGCCGCTGAGAGTGCGGCCTCCGTGGCGGGTGAGGGAGTCCTGGATAAGGGGGTATCCAGACAGCCGTACTATATACTTTGGCTGGACTGTTGGACCATGAAGATACAAGACTCAAGACTTCGTCCCGTGTTCGGATGGGACTCTCCTTTGCGTGGAAGGCAAGCTTGGCGATTCGGATGTTAGATCTCCTTCTTTGTAACCGACTCTGTGTAACCCTAGCCTCCTCTGGTGTCTATATAAACCGGAGGGTTTAGTCCGTAAAGGGGAACAATCATAATCATAGGCTAGCTTCTAGGGTTTAGCCTCTACGATCTCGTGGTAGATCAACTCTTGTAATACTCATATCATCAAGATCAATCAAGCAGGAAGTAGGGTATTACCTCCATAGAGAGGGCCCGAACCTGGGTAAAACATCGTGTCCCCTCCCTCCTGTTACCATTAGCCTTAGATGCACAGTTCGGGACCCCCTACCCGAGATCCGCTGGTTTTGACACCGACATTGGTGCTTTCATTGAGAGTTCCTTTGTGTCGTCTCTACAAGGCTTGATGACTCGTCTCATTGTCAAGGATGACATCACCTCTAGGGGAGCCCTGGCAGTAGGCCAAACTCTCCGACTAGGCGGCTTCGTGATGACCGCCCGATCGGCTACCGCACCGACGATGACTTCTCGGCTCATCAAAAACAGCCTCCACGTCAATTCGGAACTCGCCGAACAGATGGATCCAATGGAGCTATCCTCCCTTAATGAGCTCTTGGATCACATCGCCGCTCTGGGAGTCACTACAGACTATGATCGGATTGGGTTTAAACCCGACCTAAGGGATATCAAATCCCCACCGGTCACCCATGAGATAGAGGTAGTGGAAGAGCCATACATGGATTATCCCTCTACTTCGAGGATGAACTATGTACGGATTACCGAGCTCCCTGAACCGGATACCCGTTCGCGGGAGGACGTGACCCAGACCCCGAACTTAGAATCAGGAAACGGGCCAGAAAAATTGGGCAACATCCCGGAGTCGGAGCTGCCAAGACCGGAACCTCCTCTGCCCCTGGATGTCAGATCGGGTCAGAATTCGGACTTAACTACGCCCACCCACCCAGACTTATGCCGTCTTTCCCATATCAGACAAGAGCCCCAAGAGACAGTACATCGCTACTGGGCCAGATTCCTCCTCGTGGTAAATATGGTCAAGGACTGTCGCGAGGAAGACGCAATCTCACTTTTCTGCAAAAATTGCACGAACAAAGGGATCCTTAATGCTATAAGTCGCCGTGACATAGTACACTTTGCTGACTTAGTGATACGTCTCCAACGATCTATAATTTTTATTGTTCCATGCTATTATATTACCCCTTTTGGATGTTTATGGGATTTATTTTACACACTTATATCATTTTTGGGACTAACCTACTAACCGGAGGCCCAGCCCATATTGCTGTTTTTTTGCCTATTTCAATATTTCGAAGAAAAGGAATATCAAACGGAGTCCAAACAGAATAAAACCTTTGGGAGCGTGATTTTTGGAACGAACATGATCCGGAGAGCTTGGAGTGCAAGTCAAGAAGCTTCCGACGAAGCCGGCCACCGACGTACTTCTTCCTCCTATATATACCTACGTACCCCGAGAACATCCAGGAGCACCACGAAACACAATTTCCACTGTCGTAATCTTCTGTATCCGCGAGATCCCATCTTGGAGCCTTCGCCGGCACTCTGCCGGAGGGGGAATCAACCATGGAGGGCCTCTACGTCAACATCGTCCTTGCCCCTCCGATGAGTTGTGAGTAGTTTACCACAGACCTACGGGTCCATAGTTATTAGCTAGATGGCTTCTTCTCTCTTTTTGGAACTCAATACAATGTTCTCCCCCTCTCTTGTGGAGATCTATTCGAGGTAAACTCTTTTTGCGGTGTGTTTGTCGAGATCCGATGAATTGTGGGTTTATGATCAAGTTTATCTATGAATAATATTTCAATCTTCTTTGAATTCTTTTATGTATGATTGAGTTATCTTTGCAAGTCCTTTGAATTATCAGTTTGGTTTGGCCTACTAGATTGATCTTTCTTGCCATGGGAGAAGTGGTTAGCTTTGGGTTCAATCTTGCGGTGTCCTTACCCAGTGACGGAAAGGGTTGCAAGCCACGTATTGTATTGTTGCCATCGAGGATAACAAGATGGGGTTTATATCATATTGATTGAGTTTATCCCTCTACATCATGTCATCTTGCTTAATGCGTTACTCTATTCTGATGAACTTAACACTCTAGATGCAGGCAGGAGTTGGTCGATGAGTGGAATAATAGTAGTAGATGCAGGCAGGAGTCGGTCTACTTGTTATGGACGTGATGCCTATATACATGATCATGCCTAGATAATCTCATAACTATGTGCTTTTCTATCAATTGCTTGACCATAATTTGTTCACCCACCGTAATACGTATGCTATCTTGAGAGAAGCCACTAGTGAAACCTATGGCCCCCGGGTCTATCTCTTATTATATTTTCTTTCAATCTACTTTTATTTGCATCTTTACTTTTTGCAGCTATATTATAAAATACCAAAAATATATTTATCTTTTCATACTATCTTTATTAGATCTCACTTTCGCAAGTGGCCGTGAAGGGATTGACAACCCCTTTATTGCGTTGGTTGCGAGTTATCAGTTTGTTTGTGTAGGTGCGTGGGACTTTTGAGGAGCCTCCTACTGGATTGATACCTTGGTTCTCAAAACTGAGGGAAATACTTACGCTACACTTGCTGCATCACTCTCTCCTCTTCGAGGAAAACCAACGCAAGCTCAAGACGTAGCAAGAAGGATTTCTGGCGCTGTTGCCGGGGAGGTCTTCGCTCAAGTCAAGACATACCAAGTACCCATCACGAACCCATCTCCCTTGCATTTACATTATTTGCCATTTGCCGCCCGTTTTCCTCTCCCCCACTTCACCCTTGCCGTTTTATTCGCCCTCTCTTTCCCAATCTCCTCCTCTCTTTTCCGTTTGCCTTCCCGTTGCCATGGCCGAATAAAAAAGAACTAAGGGCCCTTTCCTAGGTTCTAGTACCTTGGATAACCCCTCTATCCTCCCTAAGCTCATGAATAATGATGCTATAGAAAGACCCACCGGGGTCTCCAATGAGAGCTTGAATAATTTTGATGAGGATGACTCTGGATTTTTTTGCTATTTACTTGATGAGTCTTTAAAAGATGCTTGGGATAGGTTATTAAGAATTCGGGCCAGCTATGTGCCACAATATAAAATTGAAGATTACTTAAAAAGTTTTGTGTTGGCTTGCCAGTTTCTTTTAAACAAGTTTTAGATTCTATTTTTGAAGGAAGTTTTCTTGAAAGGGATGCTATAGATACTTATGAAAAATGAAAACCATATTTGGACACCCTATGAATGATAAGGTTGAATCAACTACTCTCTTGTGCTTTTATCAAAATGAAATTATTAAAGAGATGAAGTCTAGTTTAGAGGTAAACTTCCATAACGTGCTTAATCTTACTTCTTCCATTAATGGCCATGTGGTCACATTAATTAGAAGATTGAATGCCATAGAGAGGAGATCCTCCTCTCCGAGTGCCAAAGATGGCAATCGTTAGATCTATCTTTGCTTTTTATGCCTAGCTAGGGGCGTTAAACGATAGCGCTAGTTGGGAGGCAACCCAATTTTTCTTTATGTTTTTTTGTTTTTGCTCCCGTTTAGTAATAAATCTTGCATCTACCTTCTGTTTAGATGTGTTTTTATCTTTTAATTAGTGTTTGTGCCAAGTAGAACCTATAGGATAACCTACGATGATAGTTGATTTGATTCTGCTGAAAAACGGAAACTTTGCACGCATGAATATAATTTTGTTAAATTACAGGAACGTGATTTTGTGTTGATTCTTTTTTCTGCTGTTCAATAAACAAATTTTCCAGGACTTCCTATTTTGGTGGGATTTTTAGAGTTCCATAAGTTTGCGTTAGTTATAGATTGCTACAGACTGTTCTGTTTTTGACAGATTCTGTTTTTCGTGTGTTGTTTGCTTATTTCAATGCATCTATGTCTAGTAAAATAGTTTATAAACCATAGAGAATTTGGAATACAGTAGTTTTAACACCAAAATAAATAAAGAATGAGTTCATTGCAGTATCTTATGTGCTGGTTTTGTTTTCTTTCACTAACGGAGCTTATAAGATTTCCTGTTGAGTTTTGTGTTGTGAAGTTTTCAAGTTTTGGGTAAAGATTTTATGGACTATGGAATAAAGGGTGGCAAGAGCCTAAGCTTGGGGATGCCCAAGGCACCCCAATATATTAAATAATAGCCAAAATCCTAAGCTTGGGGATGCCCCGGGAAGGCATCCCCTCTTTCGTCTTCGTTCATTGGTAACTTAATTTGGAGCAATATTTTTATTCGCTACATGATATGTGTTTTGCTTGGAGCGTCATGTATTATATTAGTCTTTACTTTTTAGTTTACCACAATCATCCTTGCTGTACACACCTTTTGGGAGAAGCCTATTTGATTAGAATTTGCTAGAATACTCTATGTGCTTCACTTATATCTTTTGAGATTGATAGTTTTTGCTCTAGTGCTTCACTTATATCTTTTAGAACACGGTGGTGTCTTAATTTTGAAGAAATTGCTAGTCTCTCATGCTTCACTTATATTATTTTGAGAGTCTTTCAGAACAGCATGATATTTGCTATGGTCATGAAGTTGGTCCTAGAATGATGAGCATCCAAGTTGGGTATAATAAAAACTATCATAGGAAGTGAATTGGATGCTATGATCAATTTGATGCTTGATAATTGTTTTGAGATATGGAGGTAGTAATATTAAAGTTATGCTAGTTGGGTGATTATGAATTTAAAGAATGCTTGTGTTGAAGTTTGTGATTCCCGTAACATGCACGTATGGTGAAACGCTTTGTGATGAAGTTGGAGCACAATTTTATTTATTGATTGTCTTCCTTATGAGTGGCGGTCAGGGACGAGCGATGGTATTTTCCTACCAATCTATCCCCCTAGGAGCATGCGCGTAGTGCTTTGGTTTTTGATGACTTCTAAATTTTTGCAATAAGTGCATGATTTCTTTTGATTAATGTTGAGTCCATGGATCATACGCACCCTTTCACCCTTCCACCATTGCTAGCCTCTCTCTTGTACCGTGCAACTTTCGCCGGTACCATATACCCACCATATACCTTCCTAAAAACAGCCACCATACCTACCTATTATGGCATTTACATAGCCATTCCAAGATATATTGCCATGCAACTTTCCACCTTTCCGTTCATATGACACGCATTACTTTTGTCATATTGCTCTTTGCATGATCATGTAGTTGACATTGTATTTGTGGCAAGGCCACCTTCATAATTTTCATACATGTCACTCTTGATTCATTGCATATCCTGGTACACCGCCGGAGGCATTCATATAGAGTCGTATCTTGTTCTAGCCTTGAGTTGTAAATCCATAAAAGTGTGATGATTTTCATTATTAGAGCATTGTCCTAGTGAGGAAAGGATGATGAATACTATGATTCCCCCACAAGTCGGGATGAGACTTCGGACTTTACAAAAAGAAAAAGAAAAAGAAAGAAAAAGAAAAAAATAGAAAGGCCAAAAAAGGGGAAGGGCAAAGAAAAAATAGAAAAAAAGAAGGAGAAAAAGAACAATAAAATGAGAGAAAAAGAGAGAAGGGACAATGCTACTATCTCTTTTTCCACACTTGTGCTTCAAAGTAGCACCATGATCTTCATGATAGAGAGTGTCATATGTTGTCACTTTCATATACTAGTGGGAATTTTTCATTATAGAACTTGGCTTGTATATTCCAATGATGGGCTTCCTCAAAAGTGCCCTAGGTATTCGTGAGCAAGCGAGTTGGATGCACACCCACTTAGTTTCTTTTATTGAGCTTTCATATATTTATAGCTCTAGTGCATCCGTTGCATGGCAATCCCTACTCACACACATTGATATCTATTAATGGGCATCTCCATAGCCCGCTGATACGCCTAGTTGATGTGAGACTATCTTCTCCTTTTTTGTCTTCTCCACAACCACCATTCTAGTCCACATATAGTGCTATGTCCATGGCTCACGCTCATGTATTGCGTGAAAGTTGAAAAAGTTTGAGATTATTAAAGTATGAAACAATTGCTTGGCTTGTCATCGGGGTTGTGCATGATTAAATACTTTGTGTGATGAAGATAGAGCAACAACCAAACCATATGATTTTGTAGGGATAACTTTCTTTGGCCATGCTATTTTGAGAAGACATGATTACTTTGATTAGTATGCTTGAAGTATTACTATTTCTTTTATCAATATGAACTTTTATTTTGTATTCATTTGGATCTGAACATTCATTCCACAATAAAGAAAATTACATTATGAATTATGCTAGGTAGCATTCCACATCAAAAATTCTCTTTTTATCATTTACCTACTCGAGGACGAGCAGGAATTAAGCTTGGGGATGCTTGGTACGTCTCCAACGTATCTATAATTTTTGATTGTTCCATGCTATTATATTACCCCTTTTGGATGTTTATGGGATTTATTTTGCACACTTATATCATTTTTGGGACTAACCTACTAACCGGAGGCCCAGCCCATATTGCTGTTTTTTTTGCCTATTTCAGTATTTCGAAGAAAAGGAATATCAAACGGAGTCCAAAAGGAATGAAACCTTCGGGAGCGTGATTTTTGGAACGAATGTGATCCGTAGAGCTTGGAGTGCAAGTCAAGAAGCTTCCAAGGAAGCCACAAGATAGGAGGCCGCGCCCCCCTGTAGGGCGCGCCCCTCTGTCTCGTGGGCCCCTCGGGCAGCCACCGACGTACTTCTTCCTCCTATATATACCGACGTACCCCGAAAACATCTAGGAGCACCACGAAACACAATTTCCACCGCTGTAACCTTCTGTATCTGCGAGATCCCATCTTGGAGCCTTCGTCGGCACTCTGTCGGAGGGGTAATCAACCATGGAGGGCCTCTACATCAACATCCTTGCCCCTCCGATGAGTTGTGAGTAGTTTACCATAGACCTACGGGTCCATAGTTATTAGCTAGATGGCTTCTTCTCTCTTTTTTGATCTCAATACAATATTCTCCCCCTCTCTTGTGGAGATTTATTCGGTGTAAACTCTTTTTGTGGTGTGTTTGTCGAGATCCGATGAATTGTGGGTTTATGATCAAGTTTATCTATGAATAATATTTGAATCTTCTCTGAATTCTTTTATGTATGATTGAGTTATCTTTGCAAGTCTCTTCGAATTATCAGGTTGGTTTGGCCTACTAGATTGATCTTTCTTGCCATGGGAGAAGTTCTTAGCTTTGGGTTCAATCTTGCGGTGTCCTTACCCAGTGACAGAAAGGGTTGCAAGGCACGTATTGTATTGTTGCCATCGAGGATAACAAGATGGGGTTTATACCTTATTGCTTGAGTTTATCCCTCTACATCACGTCATCTTGCTTAATGCGTTATTCTGTTCTTATGAACTTAATACTCTAGATGCAGGCAGGAGTCGGTCGATGTGTGGAGTAATAGTAGTAGATGCAGGCAGGAGTCGGTATACTTGTTATGGACGTGATGCCTATATACATGATCATGCCTAGATAATCTCATAACTATGCATTTTTTTATCAATTGCTTGACAGTAATTTGTTCACCCACCGTAATACTTATGCTATCTTGAGAGAAGCCACTAGTGAAACCTATGGCCCCCGGGTCTATCTCTTATCATATTTGCTTTCGATCTACTTTTATTTGTATCTTTACTTTTTGCATCTATATTATAAAATACCAAAAATATATTTATCTTTTCATACTATCTTTATTAAATCTCACTTTCGCAAGTGGCCATGAAGGGATTGACAACCCCTTTATTGCGTTGTTGTGAGTTCTCAGTTTGTTTGTGTAGGTGCATGGACTTTTGAGGAGCCTCCTACTGGATTGATACCTTGGTTCTCAAAACTGAGGGAAATACTTATGCTACACTTGCTGCATCACCCTCTCCTATTTGAGGAAAACCAATGCAAGCTCAAGACGTAGCACTTAGCAGCCATAGTACAGAATTACTGCGCGATGGAAAGCGCCTGGAAAACCCAAACAGACTTCTAGGATAATCCGTTTCTCACTAAACCCTTTGTCCGAACTAAAAGGGCAAACTCTCGTAAGTTACCCGATCCAATTCCCAAAACCCAAAGCCCGCTCCAGGGCTTGGAACTGTATTGGAAGAATGGCTCAATGGGCCATGCAAAATTCATAGCACGCCGGATACCACGCCAACGCATAGCCTTAGAGCATGTTGGATACTCCGGTAGGTAGCTAAAAGCGGCAAGGATCTTCTTGTAAACCATAAAGCAGAGCAACATCCCGCCGAAGACGACAATGCGGTACTGACAGTCTTCGAGACTTTCGCCTCAAATAATAGGCACAAGCGAGCTCATCGAAGTTTCGCTAAAGTCTGCCACGTGGCAAAAATAAATCCATGGAGCGACACTGCTATAACCTTCAGTGCCAGTGATGAACCTCAATTCCAAACAGTCTGGGCACTAGCCGCTTTGGTCCTTAGCCCAATCGTGGACGGCTTCCGGCTCACTAAAGTACTCATGGATGGCAGAAGCGGATTAAACCTGATCTATGAAGAAACCCTCAACAAGATGGAAATTTATAGAAGCTGCATTGAGCAAAGCAGCACGACCTTCAGGGGAATCATCCCTAGTCGGGAGGCACAGTGTGCGGGAAACATCAGACAGGATGTGGTATTCGGCACGCCGGAGAATTATAGGTCCAAAGAAATCACATTCCAAGTGGCCCCGTTCAGCAGCGGATATCACACCCTTTTAGGGCGGGACACATTCACGAGCTTTCATGCTATACCCCATTACGGGTACATGAAGCTCAAAATGCCCAGACCCAATGGAATCATCACTCTAGCCAGTGATCCGGATGTCGCACTATGCGCCTAAAATAAAACTGCCGCACTAGCCCTGGAAGCATTATCTGAAGCCCTAGCAGCCGAAGAATTAACAACGCTACGCGCCACAGTGGACAGAGACGACGTAATACTCGACAAACGACCCAAGTCCACCTCATTCAGGCCCACGGACGAGATAGTCGAATTCCAGGTCCATCCAACGAACCACACAAAGACAGCTTCCACCGGGACACAGTTGAGCCCCACAATGGACGCTGCACTGCGAGACTTCTTATGTGAGAATTGGGACATTTTCGCCTGGCATCCTTCAGACATGCCGGGAATTCCACGCAGGCTGGCCGAACACAGCCTCAATATACTTAAAGGATACAAGCCAGTCAGACAGACTCTTAGGCGCTTCTCAGAGCCTAAACGGCAAGCCATGGGAGAAGAGCTAGCCAAGCTACTTGAGGCCGGATTCATCAGAGATATAAAACATCCGGATTGGCTGGCAAATCTGGTAATGGTACCAAAGAAGGACAAATCCTGGCGCCTATGCGTCGATTTCAAAGACCTCAACAAGGCCTGCCCCAAGGATCCCTTCCCCCTACCTCGCATTGACCAAATCATCGACGCCACCGCAGGACACGACTCACTATGTTTCCTCGACGCATACTCCGGATACCATCAAATAAAGTTGGTGGAATCCGACCAAGCCGCAACGGCCTTCATAACGCCATATGGCCCCTTCTATTTCAACACTATGCCTTTCGGGCTCAAAAATGCCGGCGCAACCTATCAATGTATGATTCAGACATGCCTGATACGTCTCCAATGTATCTATAATTTTTGATTGTTCCATGCAATTATATTACCTCTTTTGGATGTTTATGGGCTTTATTTTACACATTTATATCATTTTTGGGACTAACCTACTAACCGGAGGCCCAACCCATATTGTTGTTTTCTTTCCTATTTCAGTTTTTCGAGGAAAAGGAATATCAAACGGAGTCCAAACTGAATGAAACCTTCGGGAGCGTGATTTTTTGGAAAGAACGTGATCCAGAGGACTTGGAGTGCAAGTCAAGAAGCAGCCGAGGCTCCCACGAGATAGGAGCCTCCCCCTATAGGGCGTGCCCCCCCTGTCTTGTGGGCCCCTCGGGCGGCCACCGACGTACTTCTTCCTCCTATATGTACCTACGTACCCCAAAAACATCCAAGAGCAAGACGAAACACAATTTCCACCACTGTAACCTTCTGTATCTGCGAGATCTCATCTTGGAGCCTTCGCTGGCACTCTGCCGAAGGGGGAATCGACCATGGAGGGCTTCTACATCAACATCCTTGCCCCTCCGATGAGTTGTGATTAGTTTACCACAGACCTACGGGTCCATAGTTATTAGCTACATGTCTTCTTTTCTCTTTTTGGATCTCAATACAATGTTCTCCCCCTCTCTTGTGGAGATCTATTCGATGTAAACTCTTTTTGCGGTATGTTTGTCGAGATCCGATGAATTGTGGGTTTATGATCAAGTTTATCTATGAATAATATATGAATTTTCTCTATATTCTTTTACGTATGATTGAGTTATCTTTGCAAGTCTCTTCGAATTATCAGTTTGGTTTGGCCTACTAGATTGATCTTTCTTGCCATCGGAGAAGTGCTCAGCTTTGGGTTCAATCTTGCGGTGTCCTTACCCAGTGACAAAAAGGGTTGCAAGGCATGTATTGTATTGTTGCCATCGAGGATAACAAGATGGGGTTTATATCATATTGCTTGAGTTTATCCATCTACATCATGTCATCTTGCTTATTAATGTGTTACTCTGTTCTTATGAACTTAATACTCTAGCTGCAGGCAGGAGTCGATCGATGTGTGGAGTAATAGTATTAGATGCAGGCAGGAGTCGGTCTACTTGTTGTGGACGTGATGCCTATATACATGATCATGCCTAGATAATCTCATAATTATTCGCTTTTCTATCAATTGCTCGACAGTAATTTGTTCACCCACCGTAATACTTATGCTATCTTGAGAGAAGCCACTAGTGAAACCTATGGCCCCGGGGTCGATCTCTTATCATATTTGCTTCCAATCTACTTTTATTTGCATCTTTACTTTTTGCATCTATATTATAAAATACCAAAAATATATTTATCTTTTCATATATCTTTATTAGATCTCACTTTCGCAAGTGGCCATGAAGGGATTGACAACCCCTTTATTGTGTTGGTTGCGAGTTCTTTGTTTGTTTGTGTAGGTGCGTGGGACTTTTGAGGAGCCTCCTACTGGATTGATACCTTGGTTCTAAAAAATTGAGGGAAATACTTACGCTACTATTGTTGCATCACCCTCTCCTCTTCAAGGAAAACCAACGGAAGCTCAAGACGTAGCAAGAAGGATTTCTGGCGCCGTTGCTGGGGAGGTCTTCACTCAAGTCAAGACATACCAAGTACCCATCACAAACTCATCTCCCTCACATTTACATTATTTGCCATTTGCCTCTCGTTTTCCTGTCCCCCACTTCACCCTTGCCGTTTTATTCGTCCTCTCTTTCCCAATATCCTCCTCTCTTTTTTGCTTGCCTTTTTTCTGCTTGCTTGTGTGTTGGATTACTTGTTGCCATGGCGCAAAATAATACCAATTGTGTGATTTCTCGAATACCAATAATAATGATTTTCTTAGTACTCCGATTGCTCCTCTTAATGATGTTGAGTCTTGTGAAATCAATACCGCTTTGCTGAACTTCCTAGCGAAGATGTCGCTACTCATCTAAACAACTTTGTTGATTTGTGTGATATGCAAAAGAAGAAAGATACGGATAACAATATTGTCAAATTGAAGTTATTTCCGTTTTCACTTAGATATTGTGCTAAAGTTTGGTTTTCGTCTTTGCCTAAAAATAGTATTGATTCTTGGAACAAGTGCAAAGATGCTTTTATCTCTAAATATTTTCCTCCCGCTAAGATCATCACTCTTAGGAACGATATTATGAATTTTAAACAACTTGATCATGAGCATGTTGCCCAATCTTGGGAAAGAATGAAATTGATGCTTCGCAATTGCCCTACTCATGGTTTGAATTTATGGATGATTATACAAAAAATTTATGCCGGTTTGAACTTTGCTTGTAGAAATCTCTTAGATTCAGCCGCGGGAGGCACGTTTATGGAAATCACGTTAGGAGATGATACAAAACTTCTTGATAATACTATGGCTAATTATTCTCAATGGCACACCAAAAGATGTTCTAGTAAAAAAGTGCATGTTGTAGAATAAACCAATGTTTTGAGTGGAAAGATGGATGAACTTATGAAATTGTTTGCTACTAAAAATACTCCTCTTGATCCCAATGATATGCCTTTGTCTTCTTTGATTGAGAATAATAATGAATCTATGGATGTGAATTTTGTTGGTAGGAATAGTTTTGGAAACAATGCTTATAGAGGAAACTTTAATGCTAGACCGTTCCCTAGTAATTCCTCTAATAATTATGGAAATTCCTACAATAATTCTTATGGTAATTTCAATAAGATGCCCTTTGATTTTGATAATAGTGTGAAAGAATTTATGATTTCTCAAAAGAATTTTAATGTTTTGCTTGAAGAAAAATTGCTCAAAGTTGATGATTTGGCTAGGAACTTTGATAGACTTTCGTTTGATGTTGATTCTCTTAAACTTAGATCTTCTCCTCCTAAGCATGATATCAATGTGTCTCTCAAAGTAATGAGAATTTCCATTGATGAGTGTAAGGAAAGAACCGCTAGATTGCGTGCTTAAAAAGATAGCTTTATAAAAGCGTGTTCTTCTAGTTTCCATGAAAATAATGATGAGGATCTTATAGTTATTGATGCGTCTCCTATTAGATCTATGTTTTGCAATATGAATCTTGATAATTATGGGACTGGTGATGAGTCAACTTTACCTAGAAGGCGTCCCAAGAATTCGGAGTTTTTAGATCTTGATGCTAAATTTGGTAAAAGTGGGATTGGAGAGGTCACAACTTTAAATAGCTTTGAACCCACTATCTCGGATTTCAAGGATTTTGATTATGATAATTGTTCTTTAGAAGGTTGTATTTCCTTGTTGCAATCCGTTGTTAATTCTCCTCATGCTTATAGTCAAAACAAAGCTTTTACCAAACATATTGTTTATGCCTTGAAGCAATCTTATGATGAAGAACTTAATTTGGAAGTTTATATACCTAGAAAACTTAATGATGAGTGGGAACCTACTATAAAGATTAGAATTAATGATTATGAGTATTTTGCTTTGTGTGATTTGGGTGCTAGTGTTTCCACGATTCCGAAAACTTTATGCAATATTCTAGGTTTCCATGATCTTGATATTGCTCTTTAAATTTGCACCTTGCGGATTCCACCATTAAAAAGCCAATGGGAAGGATGAATGATGTTCTCATTGTTTCAAATAGAAATTTGGTGCCCGTGGATTTTATGGTTCTTGATATAGATTGCAATCTTTCTTGCCCTATTATTCTTGGTAGATCTTTCCTTAGAACGATTGGCGCGATTATTGATATGAAGGAAGGGAATATTAGATTCCAATTTCCATTAAAGAAAGGCATGGAGCACATTCCAAGAAAGAAAGTCAAATTACCTTATGAATCTATCATGCAGGCTACTTACGAATTTAGTGCCAAAGATGGCACTCGTTAGATCTATCTTTGCTTTTATGCCTAGCTAGGGGCGTTAAACGATAGCGCTAGTTGGGAGGCAACCCAATTTTCTTTATGTTTTTTGTTTTTTCTCCTGTTTAGTAATAAATCTTGCATCTACCTTCTGTTTATATGTGTTTTTATCTTTTAATTAGTGTTTGTGCCAAGTAGAACCTATAGGATAACCTATGATGTTAGTTGATTTGATTCTGCTGAAAAACAGAAACTTTGCACGCACGAATATAATTTTGTTAAATCACAGGAACGTGATCTTGCGTTGCTTCTTTTTGCTGCTGATCAATAAACAAATTGTCCAGGACTTCCTATTTTGGTAGGATTTTTAGAGTTCCAGAAGTTTGCGTTAGTTACAGATTGCTACAGACTGTTTTGTTTTCGACAGATTCTGTTTTTCGTGTGTTGTTTGCTTATTTTGATGCATCTATGGCTAGTAAAATAGTTTATAAACCATAGAGAAGTTGGAATACAGTAGGTTTAACACAAAAATAAATAAAGAATGAGTTCATGACAGTACCTTATGTGGTGGTTTTGTTTTCTTTCACTAACGGAGCTTATAAGATTTCCTGTTGAGTTTTGTGTTCTGAAGTTTCCAAGTTTTGGGTAAAGCTTTTATGGACTATGGAATAAAGGGTGGCAAGAGACTAAGCTTGGGGATGCCCAAGGCACCCCAAGATATTCAAGAATAGCCAAAAGCCTAAGCTTGGGGATGCCCCGGGAAAGCATCCCCTCTTTCGTCTTTGTTCATTGGTAACTTTATTTGGAGCTATATTTTTATTCGCCACATGATATGTGTTTTGCTTGGAGCGTCGTGTATTATATTAGTCTTTGATTTTTAGTTTACCACAATCATCCTTGCTGTACACACCTTTTGGGAGAAGCCTATTTGATTAGAATTTTCTAGAATACTCTATGTGCTTCACTTATATCTTTTGAGCTTGATAGTTTTTGCTCTAGTGCTTCACTTATATCTTTTAGAGCACGGTGGCGTCTTAATGTTGAAGAAATTATTAGTCTCTCATGCTTCACTTATATCATTTTGAGAGTATTTTAGAACAGCATAGTTTTTGCTATGGTTATAAAATTGGTCCTAGAATGGTAGGCATCCAAGTTGGGCATAATAAAAACTATCATAGGAAGTGAATTGGATGCTATGATCAATTTGATACTTGATAATTGTTTTGAGATATGGAGGTAGTGATATTAAAGTCATGATAGTTGGGTGATTATGAATTTAAAGAATGCTTGTGTTGAAGTTAGCAAGTCCCGTAGCATGCACGTATGGTTAAAGTTGTGTAACAAATTTGAAACATGAAGTGTACCTGGCTTGTGCATCCTTATGAGTGGCGGTCGGGGACGAGCGATGGTCTGTTCCTACCAATCTATACCCCTAGGAGCATGCGCGTAGTACTTTATTTTTGATGACTTCTAAATTTTTGCAATAAGTATATGAGTTCTTTTGACTAATGTTGAATCCATGGATTATACGCACTTTTACCTTTCCACCATTGCTAGCCTCTTCAGTACCGTGCATTGCCCTTTCTCACCTTGAGAGTTGGTGCAAACTTCGCCGGTGCATCCAAACCTCGTGATTCGATACGCTCTATCACACATAGACCTCCTTATATCTTCCTCAAAACAGCCACCATACCTACCTATTATGGCATTTCCATAGCCATTCCGAGATATATTGCCATGCAACTTTCCACTGTTCCGTTCATCATGACATACTTTACTTTTGTCATATTGCCATTGCATAATCATGCAGTTGACATCGTATTTGTGGCAAAGCCACCATGCATTATTTTTCATACATGTCACTCTTTATTCATTGCACCATCCCGGTACACCGCCGGAGGCATACATATAGAGTTATATCTTGTTCTAGTTTCGAGTTGTAATTCTTATGTTGTAATCAATATAAGTGTGATGATCATCATTATTAGAACATTGCCCAAAGAAAAAAAATGAAAAAAAAGAAGAAAAAAATAAGAAAGGCTAAAAAAAGGCCCAAAAAAAAGAAAAATAGAAGAAAATAAATAAAAAGGGCAATGTTACTATCTCTTTTTCCACACTTGTGCTTCAAAGTAGCACCTTGTTCTTCATGTAGTGAGTCTCATATATTGTGCTTCAAAGTAGCACCTTGTTTTTCATATAGTGAGTCTCATAAATTGTCTTTTTCATACTAGTGGGAATTTTTCATTATAGAACTTGGCTTGTATATTCCTACGACGGGCTTCCTCAAATGCCCTAGGTCTTCGTGAGCAAGCAAGTTGGATGCACACCCACTAGTTTTCTTTTTGTTGAGCATTCATTTATAGCTCTAGTGCATCCGTTGCATGGCAATCCCTACTCCTCATGTTGACATCAATTGATGGGCATCTCCATAGCCCGTTGATTATCCTCGTCAATGTGAGACTTTCTCCTTTTTTGTCTTCTCCACACAATCCCCATAATCATATTCTATTCCACCCATAGTGCTATATCCATGGCTCACGCTCATGTATTGCGTGAGGGTTGAAAATTTTTGAGATTATTTAAGTATGAAACAATTGCTTGGCTTGTCATCGGGGGTATAGAAGTTGGGAACATCTTTGTGTGATGAAATGAAGCATAGCCTAACTATATGATTTTGTAGGGATGAACTTTCTTTTGCCATGTTATTTTGAGAAGACATGATTACTTTGATAAGTATGCTTAAAGTGTTACTATTTCTTTTATCAATATGAACTTTTATTTTGAATCATTTGGATCTGAACATTCATGCCACAATAAAGAAAATTAAATTATGAATTATGATAGGTAGCATTCCACATCAAAAATTCTCTTTTTATCATTTACCTACTCGAGGACGAGCAGGAATTAAGCTTGGGGATGCTTGATACGTCTCCAACGTATCTATAATTTTTGATTGTTCCATGCTATTATATTACCCCTTTTGGATGTTTATGGGCTTTATTTTACACATTTATATCATTTTTGGGACTAACCTACTAACCGGGGGCCCAGCCCATATTGCTGTTTTTTTGCCTATTTCAGTTTTTCGAAGAAAAGGAATATCAAACGGAGTCCAAACGGAATGAAACCTTCGGGAGCGTGATTTTTGGAACGAACGTGATCCAGTGGACTTGGAGTGCAAGTCAAGAAGCAGCCTAGGCTCCCACGAGATAGGAGGGTGCCCCCCCTATAGGGTGTGCCCCCTATCTCGTGGGCCCCTCGGGCGGCCACTGACGTACTTCTTCCTCCTATATATACCTACGTACCCCGAAAACATCCAGGAGCAAGACGAAACACAATTTCCACCACCGTAACCTTCTGTATCCGCGAGATCTCATCTTGGAGCCTTCGCCGGCACTCTGCCGGAGGGGGAATCGACCATGGAGGGCTTCTACATCAACATCCTTGCCCCTTCGATGAGTTGTGAGTAGTTTACCACAGACCTACGGGTCCATAGTTATTAGCTAGATGGCTTCTTCTCTCTTTTTGGATCTCAATACTATGTTCTCCCCCTCTCTTGTGGAGATCTATTCGATGTAAACTCTTTTTGCGGTGTGTTTGTCGAGATCCGATGAATTATGGGTTTATGATCAAGATTATCTATGAATAATATTTGAATCTTCTCTGAATTATTTTACGTATGATTGAGTTATATTTGCAAGTCTCTTCGAATTATCAGTTTGGTTTGGCCTACTAGATTGATCTTTCTTGCCATGGGAGAAGTGCTTAGCTTTGGGTTCGATCTTGTGGTGTCCTTACCCAGTGACAGAAAGGGTTGCAAGGCACGTATTGTATTGTTTCCATCGAGCATAATAAGATGGGGTTTATTTCATATTGCTTGAGTTTATCCCTCTACATCATGTCATCTTGCTTAATGCGTTACTCTGTTCTTATGAGATTAATACTCTAGATGCAGGCAGGAGTCGGTCGATGTGTGGAGTAATAGGAGTAGATGCAGGCAGGAGTCGGTCTACTTGTTGCGGACGTAATGCCTATATACATGATCATGCCTAGATAATCTCATAATTATTCGCTTTTCTATCAATTGCTGGACAGTAATTTGTTCACCCACCATAATACTTATGCTATCTTGAGAGAAGCCACTAGTGAAACCTATGGCCCCCGGGTCGATCTCTTATCATATTTTCTTCCAATCTACTTTTATTTGCATCTATATTATAAAATACCAAAAGTATATTTATCTTATCATACTATCTTTATTAGATCTCACTTTCGCAAGTGGCCGTGAAGGGATTGACAACCCCTTTACTGTGTTGGTTGCGAGTTCTTTGTTTGTTTGTGTAGGTGCGTGGGACTTTTGAGGATCCTCCTACTGGATTGAAACCTTGGTTCTCAAAAACTGAGGGAAATACTTACGCTACTATTGCTGCATCACCCTCTCCTCTTCGAGGAAAACCAACGCAAGCTCAAGACGTAGCAATGCCATGAGAAGCAAATAGGGAAAACAGTGGAGGCATACGTGGACGACGTGGTCATAAAAACAAGACACGTCGAAACTTTAATAGATGACTTGAGACTCACGTTTGACAACCTCCGAACATACGACATCAAGCTCAACCCGGAAAAATGTGTTTTCGACGTACCCTCTGGGAAGTTTCTCGGCTTCATCATTTCCAATAGAGGAACCGAAGCAAATCCGGAAAAATCCGAGCTCTGCCGCAGTTGGCTATCCCAACAGACCTCAAGCATATCCATAAACTAACTGGATGCATGGGTGCCTTAAGCCGCTTTATCTCCCGATTAGGAGAAAAGGCACTACCTCTTTACCGCCTTCTTCGACGCACCGAACACTTCGAGTGGACGGATGCGGCCACAGCCAGACTATATGAAATAAAGACCCTATTGGCCAGCAATCCAGTCCTGACCGCGCCAAATACTGGCGAACCTATGCTATTATACATAGCTGCAACACATCAGGTTGTAAGCACAATGCTCGTCGTCGAACGAGAAGCAGACGGATACAAGTTCCCCTCCAAAAGCCGGTATATTACGTGTCCACTGTCCTCACTCCATGCAAATCCCGATACCCACACTATCAAAAGATAGCATACGCGGTCTTCATGGCATCGCGGAAGCTACGGCACTACTTTCAAGAGTGTTCGATTACGGTGGCCTCCGAAGTACCACTCAATGACATAATAAACAACCGCGACGCCACCAGACGGATTGCTAAATGGGCTATCGAGCTCCTTCCATTTGACATAACATACAAACCATGGTGGGCCATTAAGTCGCAAGTACTGGCTGACTTTGTCACCGAATGGACAGAAGCCGAACTCCCTAAAGAGTACGACGCGTACTCCAGTTGGATCATGCACTTCGACTGCTCTAAAATGTTGGACGGATTCGGAGCGGGTGTAGTCCTGACATCCCCCACCAAAGACACGGTCCAATACATACTCCAAATATTATACACAGACTCCAACAACGCAGCCAAATACGAGGCTCTGTTGCATGGTCTTCGGATGGCAGTCTCTATGGGCATTCAACGCCTAGAAGTGCGCGGGGACTCAAATCTCGCAATATCACAAATAAACAGAGATTTTGATGCCAAGGATCCGAGAATGGCGGCCTACCGTAATGCCGTCCTCAAAATGTCAGCTCGGTTCAAGGGGCTTGAATTCCACCATGTGGCCCGAGAAAACAATCAAGCGGCAGATATCCTCGCCCGCATCGGCACTAAACGCGACCCCGTCCCACCTAATATATTCTTGGAAAGGCTGTTCAAGCCATCCGTGGTATGGGAAGGGGAGTCCGACAACACTAGTCCGGCTCTGAATACAACCCCAGATTCCGAACCATCTGACGTAATCGGGGGCTCCGCCACCAAAATAACACCGTTGGCCCACGAAATCATGGCTGTAATCGCCTCATGGACCGAGCCCTTCTTGGCCTACCTAAATAGGCAGGATCTCCCCGAGGGCCAAAATGAAGCACGTTGTATTGTGCGGCGTTCCAAGGCCTACAAAGTCCATGATGGAGAGCTCTATAAGAAAAGTGCCACTGGAGTGCTCCAAAGATGCATCTCCGAAGAGGAAGGGCGTCAGCTCTTGGCTGAAATCCATGCCGGACTCGGCACGCACCGCGCTGCTGCTCAGGCACTTGTCAGCAAAGCCTTCCATACAGGTTTTTATTGGCCGACAGCCCGAGCAGATGCACAGGACCTTGTCCAACATTGCATCGGTTGCCAGCTCTTCGCCAATCAGATCCATATGCCCCCTACCACTCTCTAAACAATCCCCATAACTGGGCCCTTCACGGTCTGGGGGCTGGATATGGTCGGACCTCTTAAAGGGGGAAGCCATAAGGAAAAATACTTATTGGTCATGGTGGACAAGTTCACCAAATGGATAGAAGCCAAACCAGTTAAAACGGCCGAATCCGGACCAGTGATAGACTTCATATCAGGGGTTGTACACTGTTACGGTGTCCCCCACAGCATCATCACTGACAATGGCTCAAACTTCATAGCTGATGAAGTGAAAACTTGGTGCGGCAACATGGGCATTAAGCTTGATTACGGCTCCGTCTATCATCCCCAAACAAACGGCCAGGTCGAACATGCAAACGGTCTCATCATGAGCGGCATCAAACCTAGACTAGTGCGATCCTTGAAAGAATCAGACACGCACTGGGTCAAGGAGCTCGACTCTGTATTCTGGGGGCTGCGGACCACGCCGAATCATACCACCGGATATACACCGTTTTTTATGGTGTACGGCGCAGAAGAAGTACTACCCTGCGACATAATCCATGACTCACCCCGTGTGCGCGTGTACGAAGAGAAGGAAGCCGAGCTAGATTGATAGGACAACTTAGATTCCCTGGAGGAGGAGCGCGACGTCGGAAAAGCCCGTTCCGCATTCTATCAGCAGCAGGCTCGAAGGTATCAAAGCAGAGAAGTGCGGGCCAAAACTTATAACGTTGGCGAACTCATTCTACGCCTACCGGAGAAGAAGAAGGACAAGCTCAAACCCAATTGGGAGGGTCCCTTCATCATTGATAAAGTTCTCATCAGAGGAGCATACCGCCTGGGCAATGCATCCGATAACAGACTCGAGCTGAACCCATGGAACGCGGCCAGACTCCGAAGATTCTACGCCTAGTGTCGAACTCAGTGTTCGTCTCCTTACCCCCACTCTTTTAATTATGTTCTCCCTTTTTCCTTTCTCTCCCTTTTTATCTTCTTCACACAAAGTATTAAATACAGCGCGGATGCTCGGATCACTCCGGCCACACTATGTGTGCTCACCATACCTGGGGGCTTCCTATATGGAAGCTAAATATATTTACTTTTATGGCTTCCTGCCTACCACATATGCGTCCTTTTTCCATATGTGCATTTTCTTCACCATTATATGCATCGATATGACTTAAGATTTGGCCATGCTGGGTTGCCTGGCTCTTGCGTTTATGCCCTACGTTCCCGTTAATTCGGCTGGGGCATAAGGGGAGCACCTCTGCGATTGTTACTGCCGGTTTAGCCGGATGTGTACCTCAGACTGGGTGAAGCCGAAAGCTAGCGTTCTTAAGGGAATATTCGGTCGGTGAACAAAAGATGTTTCTTTCGTTTATTACAACGTGAATCCCCAGATGTTTTGTATCCTGTGTTTCTGTTTGCAGTTTAGACATGCACATCGATGCATGCGTACCCAAGGAAAGGAACCCCTAATGGAACTATTCTCCCTGGAAGATGTTTCTTACTACCCATATAATATAACATAAATAGTTGGGTAATTGCCTGTTCAAGCACTTATGACCCCTACGCCTGGTTTCCACGCATACTCCGGTTTTACATAATTGAGCAGGTATTCGGACACACTCGGACTGTCGGATCCGGGGACTGAAGCAAAAAGGTCCGCCATGACAAATGATTTTTAATCCGTCTAGGACCTACATATGTCCATTGAATTACAAAGTCACTTGGACTGGATATATTCTTCCTCTATACCATCCAACAGGATATCTAGCCTACAATCCTGTTGGGAATACTTTGCAGCTAACGCTACTTGGTCATACACCAGACTTATGGGAATCTCTTGCCCATCTGGCCCCATAGGTCCAACTTCGGCCATATGGTTCGGGTCAGCGTTGGCGTATCGCGTCTTCACCATGGCCCAGGCTTCCCTTGCACCTTGTCGACAGGCTGATACCTTCCATAACCGGAAGCACGGCCGTGCTCCTTTGAGCATATCCACGAGCTCACCCATGCCTCCTGGAAGGGAAGCGGATGGCCACAAGGCCTGGGTAATACCCTGCATCACTTGCCGAGCTCGTCCGTGCAGTTGTGGGAGATCTTGCAGCAAATCGCCTGCGGACCCGGGCATCTCCTCTTCAGGACGGCCTGTCAACATACCTACATACATAAATTCTTTTAATACGCTTCCTCACCGAACTATACTGCAGTTCGTTTAAGCACTTACCATAAATGTCGCGACGAAGCCTCCGGTTCTCCTTCACGGAGTCCGCAAGCTGATCTCAAACATCTGCCAATTCAACGCCCAGCCGGATGTTGGCATCTTGGAGATTATTTTTCTCCTGTCTAACCTGCGTAAGCACATGCTCACCAGCTTTTAGCTGTCTTTGGAGATGTGACTCACTATCTTTTCCGATCTCCGAATTCTCTCCGGGATTGTCTGCAGAATTTTCTGTTAGACTTATAAAACAAGCCAAATACTAACGGTATATATCCTTAAAATTTCTCTACTGAGACAAGTGTTACCAGGTGAGGCCTTCTGGGATTCCTCTAGTTTGGCAACCGCGGCCCTCAGCTGGGTCTTGCACTCCTCTAGCTCTCGAGACAAATGGGTATTCTTCTCTACAAGAACCTGTGTATACAATGATCCTTAAATCAGTTGTTCCAACTGTTTCAAGTCTCAGGGGCTACTAATATACATGCTTATCAAATTTTCTTACCCGTATATCTTTTGCATATTGGTCTGTCGCTCGGGCGAGTCCATCTTGGGCAGCTCGGATGTATGCGTCTCCTGAATTCAAGGCATTGAATGCCTCTTCGGAAAACATAACATTGCGAAGTACGGCCCGTCAGTGCCGGTGATTCATGGCGCTCTCTACTTCGGAATTTGTGGCGGAGAGCCTATCTCCATCCTGTGTCGGAGGACAATTCGGGATCGGCCCCACATCGGCCTCCTCTCTTGAAGCCGGTTCTGGAATCCGGCTGGTGGAGGCGTGACCGGCAGGATCTCCGGATATAGTCCAGCGACTACTCTTTCTGCCAGGACACGATGGACGCTGTTACATTTCAAAAATTATAATCACATAGCAGATTTTAACTATACCTCTACGACGGCATTTCGACCTGATCGCCTTCCTCTTGATCCTGCTTGGTCCGGATGCCCTTTGCTGATGAGCCCCCAGGGGCTCGGCGCCGCATTTCGATGGTCGTCTCTACAAAAATACGATATTTGCGCATAAGGCATGGTATAAAGTACGAATCCTCTTCAGAGGTTAAGGCTTCAGCTTTGCTTACACACGACGCAGGGAGCAGTCCTGGATAATCGGTGATAATAGACACCAAGGTGTCGTCGCAGCTTGCCTGATAAAATGTCCCGTCAACAAGCTCCATAGACATATCCGGATCTTCTTCAAGTCCGGGGTCGAGGGCCCGGCCAGGATCCTCTGGCTACGGAGAGGGGCTGTTGAACTCTTTCATGGCCTTCCTCAGTTCCTGTTTAGTAATATCAAGGTAAATGATTGTGATGAAGGGCGCAAGAATGGATAGAGTTGAGTAAAGAGTAACGGCTTACCCAGCTTGGGGAGTTGTACATGGAGAATCCATCCTGCGGTTTGATACGAAGGAACTCCTCTTCTTCTCCTTTATATAAATCAGACAGTATTCTTGCCAAAGCAGTGGCGGAATCCAGACCTTTACGACCGCAGCGGGTGGCATCGTCTTCCCCGTTGAAGTGCCACATGGGCTTCCCCTGATATTGAAGTGGCTGCACCCCCCACATAATGCATATTGATATAACCTCTACTATTGTCAGTCCAAATTGGGCCAGTGTCTTTATCCTGCCCATCAGGAAGTGGCCTTCTCTGGAATCTTCCTCCTGGGGCTCCAAGGGCGCCAACTTTGGTGTTTCTTTAGCGGAGCGTTATTAAACTCGGGAAGTGCCGTCCGGATTGGGTCCGGAAGGGGAACGTCATCTACATAAAACCACTCCGAGGGCCAGCCTTCAGATGCCTTCTTTGGAGTGCCGGACAGGTATCCGGTCTTGGCGATGCGCCATTTTTCGGCTCCGCCCACTTGATATATAGAATCCCCCTGATTACGAGGGACAAGGCAGAATAACTTCTTCCATAACTTGAAGTGAGCCTCGCAGCCCAGGAATAATTCACAGAGGGAAACGTATCCTACGATGTGCAGCATGGAGGCGGGGGTAAAGTTGTGCAACTGGAGGCCGTAGAACTCCAGAAGCCCGCGGAGGAATGGGTGGATTGGAAACCCGACGCCTCTTAGCAAATATGGGACGAGGCATACCCGCTCCCCCTGAGATTAGGTGGCTAGTCTGGCTCGGATGAGGACCATGTACGCCGGTGGAAGAAAACCTTGGGTCTGTAACTCTACTAAACGGCTGTGGGGGACAGAACATTTTTCCCAATCACCTGGCTTAGAGCTAAGGGAGCGAGAAGAAGAGCTGCGGTGACCGGCCATGATGGAATGGTTTTTTCCGGATGCGCTCTGTCGAATGCTTGCTTGAGGGAATAAGGTGAGATTTGGATCTGAGGATCCCTGTCTCATCAAATAGACGGTTTGCCTGCAGGGTCGGGGTGGCAAATGTAAAAATGCTCCAGCTCCTCGTATTCGCTCGACACGTGGAGATGGCCATTATTGAAGCACAGAAGCCGAGGAATACAACATTGATGGGAAGCCGGACACTGTTTGCTACAACAGGTACCCTGGATGCGGAGATGGAACCTGCGTTGCAACGCCGAAGACAATATGCGTGCCAGACTCATCGTCATTGAAGCCTGGTTCAGGGGCTACTGAGGGAGTCCTGGATAAGGGGGTATCCGGACAGCCGGACTATATACTTTGGCCGCACTGTTGGACCGTGAAGATACAAGACTCAAGACTTCGTCCCGTGTCCATATGGGACTCTCCTTTGCATGGAAGGCAAGCTTGGCGATTCGGATGTTAGATCTCCTTTGTAACCGACTCTTTGTAACCCTAGCCTCCTCCGGTGTCTATATAAACCCGAGGGTTTAGTCCGTAAAGGGGAACAATCATAATTATAGGCTAGCTTCTAGGGTTTAGCCTCTATGATCTCGTGGTAGATCAACTCTTGTAATACTCATATCATCAAGATCAATCAAGCAGGAACTAGGGTATTACCTCCATAGAGAGGGCCCGAACCTGGGTAAAATATTGTGTCCCCCGCCTCCTGTTACCATTAGCCTTAGACGCACAGTTCGGGACCCCCTACCCAAGATCCGCCGGTTTTGATACCGACACCGGGGTCCATCCTCCCGTCCTCGGATGGCACGATCTGCACTGGACTTAAAGCCAGAGCAGCTGCAGGTGTGATCTCCTGAACACCGTCCGATGACAGATCTAGGTCATGCTCATCGTGACTGTAGGGTGCACCTGTCATGGGCTCGAATCCGTCGAAGATCGAGTCTCCGCGGATGTCGGCAGTGTAATTCAGGCTTCCAAACCTGACCTGATGACTAGGGGCATAGTTATCGATTTGCTCCATTTGGCCAAGCGAGTTGGCCCGCAGTGCGAAGCCGCCAAATATGAAGATCTGTTCGGGGAGGAAAACCTCGCGCTGGACCGCATCGTTGTGGATGATCGAAGGAGCCATCAAGCCTTATGGTGACGACACAGTGGAACTCTCAATGAAAGCACCAATGTCGGTGTCAAAACTGGAGGATCTCAGGTAGGGGGTCCCGAACTGTGCGTCTAAGGCTAATGGTAACAGGAGGCGGGGGACACAATGTTTACCCAGGTTCGGCCCTCTCTATGGAGGTAATACCCTACTTCCTGCTTGATTGATCTTGATGATATGAGTATTACAAGAGTTGATCTACCACGAGATCGTAGAGGCTAAACCCTAGAAGCTAGCCTATGATTATGATTGTTGTTGTCCTACGGACTAAACCCTCCGGTTCATATAGACACCGGAGGGAGCTAGGGTTACACAGAGTCGGTTACTAAGAAGGAAATCTACATATCCGAATTGCCAAGCTTGCCTTCCACGCAAAGGAGAGTCCCACCCGGACACGGGACGAAGTCTTCAATCTTGTATCTTCATAGTCCAATAGTCCGGCGTAAGCATATTGTCCGGCTGTCCGAGGACCCCCTAATCCTGGACTCCCTCAGAAAGTCCGTTACCTCTTTATTTGGATTTTCCTTGCTCCAACTGATGATAGCCGGAAGCAAGACACTATACGAAGCAGCCATCTCCTCTTTTGCAGCAGCTACCTCTACTTTGACTTTCTCGGCTGATTTCTTTTCAACCGCAATCTCAACCTTCTTGTCGATGTTTTCTTCATTTAACCTCCGTCTTTCCTTCCTCTCCTCCGCGGTCTCATGGTAGTACTTCTTCTACATGCACCGTCTCCAACGCCATGCACGCGTCCATACGATGGTCGAGTATCCACCGGGAGTCGTTTCGATATGTTCAAGGCCCGGTTGAATGGGGTGTCCCACTTGGGGCTCGCCAATGCCTCACATGGCGAGTCGCTTTCAGCCGTGATCCTGTGTTGCTCTATCTGCAAAAGGAACAAGGATTGTTTACAGATGTGACTAACATGCAGTCGAATTGATCAAAAGCTAAAATTAGGGGGTAAATTAATAATTACTTGCAGTCTCATGAACTCCTTCGTGACCGCATACGTATCAAAAACCTTGTTTACTGGGTCCCAATGGTACTGGGCCCTGATGATATCACGCTCCAGCGGGATGGTGAACTCCACCAAGGGGTCTGGGATCCCCAGACTTTTGGGTTCCGCGTCCTCCTTGGCGCACATGGGCCTCTTCCCCATGTAACCATGGCTTCCGAGGTGGTGGCACCCCATGTTCCTCTTTTGGAGCCCCTTCATGTACTTTGACTTTTCTTTGGCAGCTTTAGCAACGCAAGTCGCCTTGAATATTTCAAACTGCACTTCCATAATTGTCGGATTATCCTTTACAATCTCGGAGTATGGTTCCTTTTTGTCGATGATCCGATGTTTCACCCTTACTTTCCTGGTGAACAACGCGCTGCTAAACTTGCTCATGGAGCATTTGTTTATTTTCTTCATTGTCGGGTCTTTATCTGGATCAATATATTTGATTTCATCCCGGCCCGGGAACAATAATACCTAGTGCAGCTCAGTTAGGAGGGACTGCTTCATATCTGGTATCTTCTTTAGTTTCTCATCGTTGATGGTGGCGGTTGCCCATAGGATGTAGCCTATTTGATTGCCGTAGCATGCGCGCGCTTCCGCAGGCTCATTTGGATCAAAATTGTCGTCGTCCACCTCTGTGACCACCAGTCTATCAGTGATGAGCTGGTTTGGGCACCATTGCCTTTCGGTTCTATGCCGGCTTCGCCAGTCTCGGTGCCGGTCTTGGCACCGATGTCAGTCTCAGCATCGGTCTCGGTGCCGGTCTCGATGTCGGTCTCAGTCTCTGATGTGACAGGTGGGCTCTGCAACAACCGTTGCTCGTCGAGAATGTTCAAATAGGCGTCTGCGGCCGCGTAGACGTTGCAATCATGAGAACCTTGTCCTTCATTGTTACTAGCCATGTTTCCTATGATTAAATCTAGTCAATTAATTCTAGACCTAATAAAATGAATAATGACATAAAAAGGCCAATGTTTTGCAGGAATGTTGATTCACCCCTGTTGCGGCAAATCCCGGCCACTCTATATGTCCAAGTTTGTAGCACAAGTCATGCCGAAATTCACGGAAAATTTTGCCATGACCTTTGCTACAAACTGGAAAAATAGAGCGCCTGAAATTTGCCGAAACGAAAACGAATCAACATTCCGGCAAAGCATAGGCCACTCAGAACCATTCCTTGCAAACAACAAAAGGCCACTTGGGCACAATCGAACGACTTCAATGTTGCATATAACAGGACCACTTAAGAACATGTACATGAGCAACTACAACAGTAGATATACATGAGCAAACACTATTGAGGAATTTGCATATAACCTGACCACTTCAAATTTGCATCTCCTAGTGTTTGACACTTCAAGAACATCTACACAAATCTCATGCTCTCTCAAACTCAATTCAAAATTCAAATATAGATGGATGAACCCAAGAAACCTAGAACCTATACATATTTCTGTCCTAAATTGCAGTCCTAATATGAATTATGAACCCTAGAACTCAATTTCTGTCCTAAATTTCATATTATGAACCCTAGAACTCAATTCAAATTATGTCCTAAATTTCTATCATAATAAAAAAATAGTACAAATTAAGAACCTATTGGACTTGCAGCACTAATAGAAATTTATATTTTCATATTGATTTTTTTCTCTAAACTAAACACTACTGCCCTAATTAACATTTAATTCAAAAACTAAGTTAGAAGAAAATTCAGTTAACTACTAATATAACAAAATTCAGTTAACTTTAGTGCTCTATAATGATGAAATGAAAAAAATCCAGTTCAATACTAATTTCATTCATTTAGGTCATTCATTTAACTTCACCTAATTAACCTACTATACCACTACTACTAGCAGCACTACTAACCTAATTAACGTAGTAAAACCGTACTGCCCTAAATAAAAGATAGCTAATTAACATCTACTAGTACCACTACTGCCCTAACCTAATTAACATCTACTAGTACCACTATATATACTACTAGCAGCCCTGCTGCAACATTTCCTTCATTTTTTTCTTTAAAAAACTTCTATGAAAACAAAAACCATAATTAAACCCTACTTCCCTAACTAAATGTTTGCTCTAAACCTACTGCCTAGTACCTTAACTAAATTTTTGCTCTAACCTAGCCAACCTAGTTTGCCTAACTAGTTAACCTAATGAACGAAATTAACCTAGCTAGTTCACTTAGTTACTTAACCTACCTAGTTAACCTATTTAACCTAGCTAATTCTTAGGGTTCATAACTAAATTCACCTAAGTAAATTAACCTAGAGAGGAGGGGCGAGGGCTCATAGAGAGGGTGCTCGGGGGAACGGTTGCGGGGAGGTGTACAGGGGGGACGGTGGCACGGAGGGCATCGAGGGTGGCTCTGGTGGCATCTACGGCGGCTCCGGTGACGGTGAGGGAGGCAGGGGTAGCGAGGAGCAGACGAGCATGACTCCATTGGCGTCGAGGGTGTGCGGCTCCGGTGGAGGCTCGGTGACGGCAACGGAGGCAGGGACGGCGAGGGGAGTAGGGGCGATGAGGGAGAGGTAGGGGAGACGTGAGAATAATGAGGAATTGTGGGAAGGAGGAACGCTCAGGCTGGGGCAAGTCAAACCTAGTAGTAGCGCTTTTTCCCGACAAGCGCTATAGCTACTAGCTATAGCGCTTTCTGACGGAACGTGCTACTGCTATATATAAGTTAGCCATAGCGCTTGTTAAGCAATAGCAGCATCGTGTTTGCACGGAAGCGCTATAGTTAAGTTAGCTATAGCACTTGTTCGTGAAAAATGCGCTATAGCTAAAGTAGCTATAGCGCTTCCGTGAAAGCATTTTGGTGCTATTGCTTACGTTTTTTCTCTTCTTTAATTTTCCTTTCCTTTTTCCTTTCCTTTTTTCTTTTCTTTTCCTTTTCTTAGTTGCAGCACTGTCGCCTTAAATTGCGCTGCTACTATTTTGTTAGTAGTAGCGCGGTCCTGAGAAGGGCGCTACTACTATACCAAGCCTGGAGGCAACGGTGTAACCATTATAGTAGTAGCGCTTTTTATGAAGGACACGCTACTGCTATTTATGTAGCAGTAGCGTGCTTTTTCAGGCCGCGCTACTGTTAGATAGCAGTAGTGTCGTGTTTTAACCAGCGCTACTTATAAGTCTCTGTATATAAGCTTTTCTATAGAGGGGGGGTGATTAGACTACTTGACCAAAAAAAATCTAACTTTTCCCAATTTTATTTGTTGGCAGATTTTAGCAACTTGTACAAGTCAAGCAATCAACCTACACATGCAATTCTAGGAGTGTAGCAGGGGAAAGTAAAACATTGCATATGAAGGTAAAGGGAAGGGTTTGAAGAAGGCAAACGGAATGTAGACACGGAGATTTTGGCGTCGTTCCTATAGGTGGTGCTATTATACGTCCACGTTGAGGGAGACTTCAACCCACGAAGGGTAACAGTTACGCGAGTCCACGGAGGGCTCCACCCATTAAGGTCCATGAAGAAGGAACCTTGTCTATCCCACCATGGCCATCGCCCACGAAGGACTTGCCTCACTCGGGTAGATCCTCATGAAGTAGGCAATCTCCTTGCCCTTACAAACTTCTTGGTTCAACTCCACAATCTTGTCGGAGGCTCCCAAGCGATACCTAACCAATCTAGGAGACACCACTCTCCAAAAGGTAATAAATGGTGTATAGATGATGAACTCCTTCCTCTTGTGCTTCAAATGATAGTCTCCCCAACACTCAACTCTCTCTCACAGATTTGGATATGGTGGAAAGATGATTTGAGTGGAAAGCAACTTGGGGTAGACTAGAGATCAAGATTCTTGTGGTAGGATTGGAATATCTTGGTCTCAACACATGAGTAGGTGGTTCTCTCTTAGAAAATGAGTATTGGAAGTCTAGGCACGTTTTGATGGCTCTCCCACAAATGGAGAAAGGGGTGGAGGGGTATATATAGCCTCCACACAAAATCCAACCATTACACACATTTGACTCATGTCGGTCAGACCAAATAGAAGAACTCGGTGAGACCGATTCAGTTCAAAATATGAATGTTAGGAATCTTGGTGGGACCGACTAGAACAACTCGGTGGGACCGATGTGCTAGGTCTTAGGGAAATAACTCATCTCGGTGAAGTCGATTGCTTGAACTCGGTGAGACCAATTTTAGCAAAGAGCAAACAGAGAGTTGGTCAAGCAAACTCGGTGGGACCGATTGCACATTTCGGTGAGACTGAAATAATTGCAACAGGCAACAGAGAGTTTGCAGGGCCATCTTGGCAAGACCAAGATCTGTATCAATGTAATCGAATTGCTAGGGTTTCTGGCAGTGGCTATGTCAACTGAAGTCGGTGGCGCCGGACGGATCATATCGGTGGCGCTGAGTTTGACTTTGAGTTCTGGACATATTTGGAAGAGAAAGTGGCTGAGAGGTTTGGAGAAATATCACTAAGAACTTTGAGCAAGTAGACCATTAAGCAACACCTCATCCCCTTTTAATAGTATTAGCTTTCCTATGGACTCAATGTGATCTTGGATCACTAAAATATAAATGAAGAGTCTTGAGGTTTTGCGAATTTTGTACTTAGCATTTTGAGGGGTCCACATCTCTAGTCCATGCCATGCCAATCATTGAACTTTCCGAAATATTTACCTTGAATGGATATTAGTTCAATGAGCTATATGTTGTTATGAATTACCAAAACCACCTGGGTATTAGTTGCACTTTCAATCTCCCTCTTTTTGGTAAATGATGACAACATATAGATCAAAGCTTCAACAAATGATAATATGAATGAAATACATTGTCACTTTGAGAAGTATGTGATAAGCAAGAGCTCCCCCTAAATTTGTGCATTATTTAAAATTTTCTTTTGAATGCAAATGCACAATCGATTAGGATCATGGGTCACGCTTCCATGTCACATACATCTTGGTGGAGCGCTAAAAATGATAAGAGTTAAATAACATGCACTCATCACCAAGGATAAAAAGTGATTGATCATACATAAACAAAACATAGATATAACCATGCAAGCACACATTAAGCATCATATGATCAAACATATGATCACATAAATATCTCACGAGCATAACATAAATTGTAGCATAGGAATCGAACAACCAAACGATCGAAGTAGCAAGAGTGGCAAATGAAAGAAAGATACACTCTCTCTCGAAGCCTATGATCTATACATTTTCCACACTTTGGCAACATGTTACCAAAAAGTTTGAAAACATATAATGCTATCTGACACTCTAGGCACGATCTTTGAGAGCTCCTGAAGGGGTCTTTTGGCTTGTCGCTCCGGTGTGCGTAGATGGCGTAGAGAGGAGGGCATCTACAAATGCTTCGGCAAAAGTCTGTGGAGCTAGAGGGGTTGACACTGGAGGTACAATCATGGCAGTTGCTGCAGGTGCTGAAGTTGTAGTCCTGGAGTCTTTGACAATTGGCACAGTTGATGACCTTTGTGCCCTTGGCACTCTCTGGAAAGTATATGTAGTTGGTCTGTCCTCCTGTCCTCGGCATCCTCTTGGAGCTTCTCCACAATGCTCTGTATCTCAGTGACCTTCGCATATAGGTCATAAAATTTTATCTCAATGATCCTCTCAAGACTTTCCTGGTTTTGAGTCAGGGTGGCCATGCCCTTCTCAATTCTCACTGTAGCCTCAAGCTAATAACTGAGTTGATATTGCTTGGTCTTGAGTAGCACTGTGGAGGCATCTGGTGCACTTGCTACCTTTGCTGCTTTTACAGCCTTTGCCTTGTCTATCTTCTCCTGGGTTTCTGCACAAATGATGTCTACTACATAACCTTCTTCTTGTAGACGTTGTTGGGCCTCCAAGTGGAGAGGTTTGTAGGAGAGTATCAAATTTCCTTCAAGTGGATGACCTAAGGTTTATCAATCCGTGGGAGGCGTAGGATGAAGATGGTCTCTCTCAAACAACCCTGCAACAAAACAACAAAGAGTCTCTTGTGTCCCCAACACACCCAATACGATGGTAAATTATATAGGTGCACTAGTTCGGCGAAGAGATGGTGATGCAAGTGCAATATGGATGGTAGATATAGGTTTTTGTAATATGAAAATATAAAAACAGCAAGGTAAATAATGATAAAAGTGAGGGAAAACGGTACTGCAATGCTTCGAAACAATGCCTAAGGTTCATACTTTCACTAGTGCAAGTTCTCTCAACAATAATAACATAACTGGATCATATAACTATCCCTCAACATGCAACAAAGAGTCACTCCAAAGTCACTAATAGCGGAGAACAAACGAAGAGATTATTGTAGGCTACGAAACCACCTCAAAGTTATCCTTTCTGATCGATCTATTCAAGAGTTTGTAGTAAAATAACATGAAGCTATTCTTTCCGTTCGATCTATCATTGAGTTTGTACTAGAATAACACCTTAAGACACAAATCAACCAAAACCCTAATGTCACCTAGATACTCCAATGTCACCTCACGTATCTGTGGGTATGATTATACGATATGCATCACACAATCTCAGATTCATCTATTCAAACCAACACAAAGAACTTCAAAGAGTGCCCCAAAGTTTCTACCGGAGAGTTAAGACCAAAACATGTGCCAACCCCTATGCATAAGTACACAAGGTCACTGAACCCGCAAGTTATTCACCAAAACATACATCAAGTAGATCATGTGAATATCCCATTGTCACCACAGATAAGCACATGCAAGACATACATCAAGTGTTCTCAAATCCTTAAAGACTCAATCCGATAAGATAACTTGAAAGGGAAAACTCAATCCATTACAAGAGAGTAGATGGGGAGAAAAATCATAAGATCCAACTATAATAGCAAAGCTCGCAGTACATCAAGATCGTACCACCTCAAGAACACGAGAGAGAGAGAGAGAGAGAGATCAAACACATAACTACTGGTGCATACCCTCAGCTCCGAGGGTGAGCTACTCCCTCCTCGTCATGGAGAGTGCCGGGATGACGAAGATGGCCATGAGTGAGGGATCCCCCCTCTGGCAGGGAGCCGGAACAGGGTGTCGATTGGTTTTTGGTGGCTATAGAGGCTTGCGGCGGCGGAACTCCCAATCTATGGTGCTCCTGAATGTTTTCGGGGTACATGGGTATATATAGGAGGAAGAAGTAGGTCGGTGGAGCTGCGAGGGGCCCACGAGGGTGGGGGTGTGCCCAAGGGGGGCAGGCGCACCTCCCTGCCTCGTGGCCTCCTCACTTCTTTCTTGACGTCCACTCCAAGTCCTCTGGATCACGTTTGTTCCAAAAATAACTCTCCGTAAGGTTTCATTCCGTTTGGACTCCGTTTGATATTCCTTTTCTGCGAAACACTAAAATAGGCAAAAAAAATACAACAATTTGCACTAGGCCTTTGGTTAATAGGTTAGTTCCAAAAATAATATAAAAGTGTATAATAAAGCCCATTAAACATCCAAAATAGATAATATAATAGCATGAAACAATCACAAATTATAGATACGTTGGAGACGTATCAACAAGTAGGATGGGATGCATCCATGACAACCTCGTTGTCCTCAAAATGTGGCCTCATTGGAAGATGCTCTTTATCTACTAGGTATGTCCCAGTTCCCATCTTGGAGTTGATCAACATTTGAATGTGAGGGGCATATCCACAAGATGTCTTCTGATCTGCAGCTGTTCTTTTCTACAATCAAGCTCATCACCTTGAATTTTTGTGGCACATCAAATAAGTGAAGCAATTTGATGGAGTGACCATGAATCATCTTATGATCTCCTGACTTGGGCAATAGAGTGTGCCTCAATATAGTGTTCCTTGTGGACAAGCCAGAGAGCACATAGTAGATAGATCCAAGCTTGTGAGTCTCCAAGGCTTTGTCAAGAATTTGCTTGTACATGTTAGCCATGGAGTTGTGATCCTTTCTAGGCTTAGCATACACATCAATTTCATTCTCCTCTTCCTCTGGGGGCATTGATCAGCTTGGCCCATTCTGAGATAGTAGATTGATACCTTGTTCCTTCAGTCATCCAAACAATCTTACCATCGGGGTAGAAGTGAGCTGTGGAGTAGAATTGCATTATCATCTCAACATTCCACTTTGTGAACTTCTGACCAACACAATTGTCAACACCATTCAATCTGAAGCTCTCATGCACACTTGGGAAATAGTCTTCATTGTCATCAATGTACTTCCAGTCCACCCATTTCATGTCACAAACAATGGGCTTCTTGTCCAATAGGACAGTCTCATACAAATCCTAATGTTCCTTGGTGTGAAAGTGATAGTCCACAACAGTTCTTCTCCTAGTGACATATGGATCTATCTGTCTCCATAGTCTCAGACCTGCATCCTTTCTTAATTTCATGTTCTCTACCACAGGATGATCATCACTATGATCTGGGATATTGGGCTTGAGCTTTCTGGGCACTTGTGGCTCTTCTTCTTCTTGAGCTTCACGCACTGGGCCTTGTTCTTTTCAGTAGCAGAAATATTCCTTGTTGATCTTTTTGGAGTAGATGGCTTGGGGACTTGAGCTGGAGCAGACTTGGGCTTGGGGGCAGACTTGGACTTTGAAGGAGTAGCCCAGTCCTTATGGCATCCCCCATCAGCCTCTAAGTCTTAGGTGGATGTGCAACTGGCTCTTCCTCCTCTTCTTCTTCATAGAAGGTTTACCGATGACTCTGACAATAGTCTTTCTGACCCTTTCCTTCCTCTTCTTTCCATCTGCGGCCTCTTCCTCTCTTGGTTCAAGAGTAAATTCCATGGTTTCTTGAGTTGAGGCTCTAGCCTTTGACATTGGAGCTCTCTTAGCAGGACCCTTCTTCTGCATTCCAGGCTTTGTGGCAGCAGCAACATCATACTCTTTCTTGAACACCTTCTTCTTGGAGGTCACTTCCTCCTCAACAACAAAATCTTCATCCTTAGATTCAGATGTTCTCTTATTCCTTTGCCTAGTAGCTGCCTTAGGCAAATTGCTAGGAGTTATTCTGCTTCCATCATCATAGCTGCTAGAGGGACTAGTGCCCTCACTAAGGTTGAGCTGCTCTTCAGATCTGTTCTGACTATCACTGCCTTCTGACATTGCTGAAACTGACTCTATGGATACTTGGGTGTAGATAGAGTAGATAAGCATCACAAAGTACATCTTATTTTGCAAAATACTGAGACAAAAACTTAAGTTTAGTTTTCTGCAGAAAGCATTTTAGAGCTACCGATTTGACAAACTCGGTGACACCGAAGCACTAATTGAGTCTAAACATACAGTTTCGGTTAGACCGAAATGCAGTTTGGTGACTCCGAGATGCTAGCGTTTTACAGAGAAAGTGATTTTGGTCACACCGATCAGTACACTTTGGTCGGACCGAGTTGTACTTATGCAATGGCCAGGGCCAATTGGTGAGACCGAGATCCTCAGATCGGTCGGTCTGAGATGGGTTCGGCGGAAACCTAACCCTAAGTTTTTGCATCAAATCTGTTTTATGGAATTTGTTTGGTGGATAGATTGATCTCATACGTGGGAAGAACAAAGACATTATACTTTGTGCAAGAACCAGAGTAATGGAAAGCACAAAGGGTCAAATCCGTACCCTAACTTGGCAACGGACTTGGTACGGTGGCAACGGTGGTGAGGATTCCATTGACGGCAGCGGAGACCACTTACAGAAGGTCACTAGCGACGACAGCGATGATCCAGAGATCAAAGTGGTGGCAGTGCTGGGAGGTGTGGTTGAGTGATTTGAAGGGGTTTCAAAAATTTCAACCCACGGTATATATACCCAGACACTGTCGGTGTGACCGAGTGGAACGACTCAGTGGCACCGAGACGCAAAACTGCTAGTAGTTGTTGCAACTCGGTGTGACCGAATTGCTCTAATCGGTTGCACTGAGATAAAAAACTAGATCAACTTAATGATTTCAGTGAGACTGAATAGGAGTGAGTTGGTCTGACCGAAAGGCATTAAGAGGTTTTGGAAGTTAAGCCCTGGATGCGTCGGTGGCTCCGAGTGCTCCTCACCCGGAGGGTCCGAATTCGACTTGTTCAAACTTTGTGATGTAGCATGAATAGAGTTTGAGACGAGAAAAAGCATGGATAGCTAGAGGGAGTACTTAGGCATTCTTGTCCATCCATTTGGCAAAAAGAAAAATCAAACAATCAAAGAAACAAATGGATGTCCTTGAATGAAGAGAATTATGCATCCAACATGCTCACACAATAAGATAGCAAATAAAAAATGTGGCAAAGAATGCACAAACACTCTAGCATCTAACAAGCAATAAGAGATGACTAGGTCATCTATATATAAGTATATTAACTTAGGAGTCAAATGATAACATTTGCTCATAGGTCATACTCATCGTTTAAGCAGAAGTGGGGTTAGCACTTTTTCATAAAGCATTGTTGTATTCACATCATTAGAATTGCTTTAGCTCAATTCTTAGAGCAATTCTCCCCCGAGATTTGATATCCCCCCTTAGTTGGATGAACTAACCTTGGGTTTTGTCAATGATGACTTCATGTAGGTGTTGAAGATTTGGATGAATGTTGATGTGGATGACTCCATGAAGCATCTTCCAATTCCTTCATTTGGTGAGTCAAATATGTCATAGGAGTTGGATGACACAAGTGCAAGACCGGCAACACCTTCATCTTGAGTATATCCGGAGTCAGAGTGATAACTTCTCTCGGAGTACTTGTCAGAGTCGGAACCGGATACCCATTCACCAACTTGAGCTTGATGTCTTCGTCTTGTGTAGCTCTGTGATGACTTGTCATTCCTTTCTGAATCCTTGCTTCTACAAGACGGTCTTCATTCATAACAATCATATCTACTCCTTCTCTCTCTTGGTGGTGATTCATCTCTTTTACTTCTCCTCTTAGGTGGATCTTCTCTTTTCTTGTAGGGAGCCGTACACTCATTGGAATAGTGTCCGGGTCTTCCACAATTGTAGCAATTGCAATCACGACTACAAGATCTTTTGTCATTGTAGGACCTTGATACGTCCCCAACGTATCTATAATTTATGAAGTATTCATGCCATGTTTACAACAATTTTGTATGGTTTGGTATGACTTGATTAGAGCTAACCCGGACTGATGTTGTTTTCAGCAGAACTACCGTGGTGTCATTTTTTGTGCAGAAAAAAAGTTCTCGGAATGGGCTAAAAATTTACGGTGATTTTTTATGGACCAAAAGAGAACCCCAAAGCACAAGAGTTGGGCCAGAAGAGTCCTGAGGCAAACACAAGGGTGGAGGGCGCACGCACCCCCTAGGGCACACCCCCCTGTCTTGCCGCTGCCTTGTGGACCTCCCTGACGTGAAACCGACGCCAAAAATTCCTATAAATCCAGAAACCCCCAGAAAGAAACCTAGATCGGGAGTTCCGCCGCCGCAAGCCTCTAAGTTCATGAAAAACCAATCTAAGCCCATTCCGGCACCCTGCCGGAGGGGGGAATCATCACCGGTGGCCATCTTCATCATCCCGGCAGTCTCCATGACGAGGAGGGACTAGTTCACCCTCAGAGCCAAGGGTATGTACCAGTAGCTATGTGTTTGATCTCTCTCTGTCTCTCCGAACCTCTCTCGTGTTCTTGATTTGGCACGATCTTGATGTACCGCAAGCTTTGTTATTATAGTTGGATCTTATGGTGTTCTTCCCTCTCTACCTTGTGATGAACTGAATCTTTTCCTTTGAGGTCTTGTTATGTTGGATTGAATCTTTGGATGTGAGAGTACTTGATGCATGTCTTGCGATGGGATATCCGTGGTGACAATGGGATGTTCTATTGATCCACTTGATGTATGTTTTGGTTATCAACTTGCGGATTCCCGTGGTGACATTGGAATAATCTATGCATAGGGGTTGGTACGCGTTTTTATATTCCGTTCTCCGATAGAAATCTTGGGGTACTCTTGAAGTTCTATGTGTTGGATTGGATATTATGAATCTGAGTTTGTGCGATGCATATCGTATAATTGACCCACGGATACCTGTGGTGACATTGGAGTATCTAGGTGACATTAGGGTTTGACTGATGTGTATCATATGGTGTTATTTTACTACGAACTCTAGGGTTGTTTGTGACACTTATAGGAATAGCTCAATGGATTGATCGGAAAGAATAACTTTGAGGTGGTTTCGTACCCTACAAGCAATTTCATCTTATGTTCTCCGTGATAGGAACTTTGGAGTTACTTTTGTCGCACGTTGAGGTATTGCCATATGATCTAATTATGTTATCATTGTTGAGACAGCTTGCACTAGTGAAAGTATGAACTCTTGGCCTTGTTTCCAAGCATTGCAATACTGTTTTTGCTCACTTTTGTTACTTGCTACCTTGCTGTTTTTATATTTTCAGAATACAAAAACCTATATCTACTATCCATATTACACTTGTATCACCACCTCTTCGCCGAACTCGTGCACCTATACAATTTACCATTGTATTGGGTGTGTTGGGGACACAGGAGACACTTTGTTATTTGGTTGCAGGGTTGTTTGAGAGAGACCATCTTCATCCTATGCCTCCCACGGATTGATAAACCTTAGGTCATCCAATTGAGGGAAATTTGCTACTGTCCTAAAAAACTCTGCGCTTGGAGGCCAACACAAGTCTCAAGAAGAAGGTTGTGTAGTGGACATCAAGCTCTTTTCTGGCGCTGTTGCCGGGGAGGTGAGTGCTTGAAGGTATATCTTTAGATCCTACAATTGAATCTTTTAGTTTTTTTATCACTAGTTTAGTCTATAAAAGAAAACTACAAAAAAGAATGGAATTGAGGTTGCTTCATATGCTTCATCATTTTAATGTCTTTCGTGAAAATGATGGTTCTGAAAATTGTGCCAAAGTGTTAGAAGAAGGAGTCAACAAATAATTGGCAATAAATCTTTGAATGATGAGCATGATTGCAATGTTGTTAGCGTGAATTTTTTGAATATCCATGATGCTAATGATATACAAAGCCACAAGCTTAGGGATGTTATGTTTGATGAAGATGCTACTTTTAGTCCCCCAAGTTTTGATGAGCAAATTTATTTTGATGATAGCATGTCTCCTATTTATGATGATTATATTGATGAATTTGGGTTTGGAAGAGTGTCTACTCTAGGTAATGATCCCACTATTTTGGAGGGTGTTGAATCTTTTCACAATATTGATAAAAGTGGATTTGGAGAGGTCATGACTTTATTTAGTGATGAATCCACTATTTTGGAAGAGGTTCCAATTGACAACGATAAAAAAGTTGCTATCTACGATGATTATTGTGATGGCATGTATGCTATAAAGAATAAGGATAACCATGAAACTTGTCATCACAATTTTAATTTTCAATTCGATTATGCCAATCAAGTATCACATGATAGTTATTTTGTTGAGTTTGCTCCCTGAGGGAGTCCTGTATTAAGGGGTCCTCGGATAGCCGGACTATATACTTTGGCCGGACTGTTGGACTATGAAGATACAAGATTGAAGACTTCGTCCCGTGTCCGGGAGGGACCCTCCTTTGCGTGGAAGGCAAGCTTGGCAATTCGGATATGTAGATCTCCCTCTATGTAACCAACTCTTTGTAACCCTAGCCCCCTCCGGTTTCTATGTAAACCGGAGGGTTTAGTCCGTAGGACAACAACAATCATAATCATAGGCTAGCTTCTAGGGTTTAGCCTCTTCGATCTCATGGTAGATGAATTCTTGTAATACTCATATCATCAAGATCAATCAAGCAGGAAGTAGTGTATTACCTCCATCGAGAGGGCCCGAACCTGGGTAAAACATCGTGTCCCCTGCCTCCTGTTACAATTAGCCTTGGACGCACAGCTCAGGACCCCCTACCCGAGATCCGCCGGTTTTGACACCGACATTGGTGCTTTCATTGAGAGTTCCACTGTGTCATCGCGATAAGTCTTGATGGCTCCTTCAATCATCTTCAACGACGCAGTCCAGGGGGAGGTTTTCCTTCCCACATAGATCTTCGTATTCAGTGGCTTCGTACTATGGGCCAACTCACTTGGCCATCTGGAGCAGATCGATAGCTACGGCCCCGGCCATCAGGTCAGGTTTGGAAGCTTAAACTATACTGCCGACATCCGCAGAGACTTGATCTTCGACGGATTCGAGCCCATGTCAGGTGCGCCGAACGGTCACGATGGGCAGGACTTTGATCTACCATTGGACAGTATTCGGGAGATCGCGCCTGCGGCGGCGCCGGGAATCAATCCGGAGCAGATCGTGCCTTTCGAGGATGGGTGGATGGACCCCGCCACGGAGGCCGCACCTTCATCGGGGTCGGAGCTGAACACTGATCCCACCTCCTGTGTGGGTGGTGTCATCGGACCCTCGGACTTGTCTCCGGCTATAGGATCCGAACCGCGTGTGTCTGTGCCTATCGAATCTGATTGGGCACTGGTCATGGAGTTCACCATCGCGGACATTTTTCAGCACTCGCCCTTGGGTGACGTGCTAAACTCATTAAGGTCTCTTTCCTTCTCGGGAGATTCTTGGCCAAACTATGTCCGGCTCGACTAGGAAGCGGACGATGAAGAAATTCGTCCCCCACCCACCACCCACTTAATAACAACTATCGATGACTTAACCGACGTGCTTGACTTCAACTCCGAAGACATCGATGGTATGGATGACGATGTAGGAGAAGAACAGGAACCACCGCCTATAGGGCGCTGGACAGCCACCTCATCATATGATATATATATGGTGGACACCCCCAAAGAAAGCAATGGCAATGAGGAAATGAACGATAACCCCTTGGAGAAGCTATCTAAGCACCAGCGTCATAGGCGCCGCTCCAAGCCCCACCATAGCAAAAATAGCTATACCGGCACAAGAGATAACAATCCGGATGGTGCCGAAGACAAAAACAATCCTGCCCAGCTAGGCTCCGAGCAGGCCGAGCAAGAGGATGGGCAAGCTAGCCCTAAGGAACAGCCGGCAGATGGAGAATCAGAGGACGATAATTACATGCCTCTCACCGAAGACGAACCGAGCCTTGGCGACAAAGAATTCATCGTGCCGGAGGATCCCATTGAGCAGGAGCGCTTCAAACGCTGGCTTATAGCCACTGCAAAAAGCCTGAAGAAAAAGTAGCAACAACTTCAAGCTGATCAAGATCAGCTAACTGACTGATGGACCGAGGTCCTGGCTGCCAAGGAATACGGACTCGAGTGCCCTAGCAAAAGCTACCCAAAGCGCATGTTGCTACCTCAACTCGAGGAGGAGGCATTAAAGCCAACGCTACTAGCGCATGATGCGGCTGACCGGCCACCCCGTGGCCGCGACAAAGCGGCATACCAGCCCGATGTCCAGACCGCACCCCGTCGCCAATCAAACGATAATACTAAGGCCCGGGGCTACACGAAGGACCTGCGAGATGTATTGGAAAACAAAGCAGGACAGTCAAGATTGATCTACGGATCACGGGGGCGTGCCCCAACGCGTGACAAGTATCGTCACGCTGTATACACTAACAAATCCGGTCGGGCCGAATACAATGAAGCCCGGCACACAGGCACCGCACATCCCCTATGCTTCACTGATGAAGTAATGGATCATGAATTCCCGGAAGGGTTTAAACCCGTGAACATCGAATCATATGATGGTACCACAGACCCTGCGGTATGGATAGAAGATTTTTTCCTCCACATTCACATGGCCCACGGAAATGTTCTACACGCCACAAGTACCTCCCACTAAAAGTCAAGGGACCAGCTCGGCATTGGCTGAACAACTTACCGGCAAACTCCATAGGGAGTTGGGAGAACCTGGCAGACGCATTCCTTGACAACTTCCAGGGAACTTATGTGCGACCACCGGATGCTGATGACCTATGTCACATAACCCAATAGCCCGAAGAGTCAGCCAGGAAATTTTGGACCCGGTTCCTAACCAAAAAGAACCAAATTGTTGACTGTCCGGACGCCGAAGCCCTAGCGGCCTTTAAGCATAACATCCGTGATGAGTGGCTTGCCCGACATCTCGGCCAGGAAAAGCCAAAGTCCATGGCAGCCCTCACAACACTCATGACCCGCTTTTGCACGGGCGAGCATAGCTCGTTGGCTCGTAGCAACAATACAACAAGCAATCCGGGCACATTGAAAGCCAAGGACAACAACGACAAACCACGACGCAACAAACACAAGCGCCGCAAAAATGGGTATAGTGCCGAAGACACATCAGTCAATGCTGGATTCAGCGGCTCCAAGTCCGATGAGTGGAAGAAGCCATTCAACAAAAACAATGCAGGCCCGTCCAGTTTGGACTGCATACTCGACTGTCCATGCCAAATTCATGGCACCCTAGGAACACCAGCCAACCACATCAATAGAGAGTGCTGGGTCTTCAGACAAGCCGGCATGTCAGACGCCGAAAACAAGGGGAGAGGGTCTCAAAGCAACGACGACGATGAGCCCCGATCACCGAATACAGGAGGACATAAGAAATCCCCCCAGGTGAAAACAGTGAATATGATATGCGCAAGCCACATCCCCAAGTGGAAACGTGCACTAAGGGAAGTCTATAAAATCGACCCAAATTTTAACCGATGGTCCTCTTACCCGATCATTTTCTATCATAGGGACCATCCTACCAATATCCGTCATGGCGGTTTGGCTGCATTGGTCCTCAACCCCATAATTGACGGATTCCACCTCACACAAGTCCTTATGGACGGAGGTAGCAGCCTGAACCTGCTATACCAGGATATAGTGCGCAAAATGGGCATCAACCCCTCAAGGATCAAGCCCACAAAAACCACCTTCAAAGGTGTCATACCAGGTGTAGAGGGCTGTTGCATGGGCTCAATCACACTGGAAGTGGTCTTCAGATCTCCGGACAATCACCGTACCGAAGATTTAGTCTTCGACATCGTCCCCTTTGGCAGTGACCATCAGGCACTGCTTGGACGAACCACGTTCGCTCGGTTCAACGCGGTGCCACATTATGCCTACCGTAAATTAAAGATGCCCGATCCACACAGCGTCATCACGGTTAATGGCAGGTCCGAACTCCCCCTCACTTCTGAAGAGTCTACCACCGCTTTAATAGCAAGAACAACGGATGGCACCTTGCAGCCGAACCTCTAGTCGAAGACCAAGCTCCTGGACACCATCAAAGGAGTCCAAACTACTGCGCAGCAGGATAGACCGGTTCGCCAGGAGCTTAATTGAAAACACTCCGGAAAAAGATAATACAAGCCACATACTGCGGCTCAACCGCCCGGTGGCACAAAACCATTTCTTGCATTTTCTTTGCAGGTTCACCTTTATGTAGGTCAGGATGGATGGCGTGGAAATAGTCCGCGGGCGTAAGGGAATCTCTAGATATTCCCCTCTATGATCATCCGACTACACCCGGATCCAAACACAACTTCCTCGCGCCTGGTATCAGCAGGTTCCGCAATCAAATTTCCTTTTATCACATCATCTGTACTCATATGCATTGACATATTATTCAAATACAACATGTGGATTTATGTGATGCTCATCTACTGCTATTTCTTATTTAAAACACTTTTTCTTAAAAGGCGGTTGTTTATCGCGATATGCCTTAATATGCCAGGGGCTTCATCATGCCCATACTATGGAAAAAAAGTTCAAACACCTTCACTGTAGTTCGGCCCCCCGAACTCATAGCATTATATGCATCAGCTCAGAATCATGTCTTGGGTCAATAGTTGGGTTTGCCCGGCTCCTATGTTTTGGTACCTTATGTTCTGCTATATCAACTAAGGTAGCACTGGGAGAACTACTGCAATTGTGTCTCGGTTCTTTCGGACGAGCACCTCAGTAGAGAAAGCCGAAAACTGTCTGTCATGATGTAGTGAGAGCTGGTCAACTGTTCGCGAGGTTCCAAAATATTTAAGGATTTCTTACGCATAATGCCATAACCAATGCAGCGTGTGATGGATTGGCTTTTTCCGATCAGGCGCTTATAGAGCCCCTCGTGTGGTCTTCCGAACACCAGGGGCTGCGCCTACCTTCCTCGTAAAAACTCCTATGGCTAAGTGAGAGCGATAAAGCCCTATAGTCTGATTGCCTGGTTCGCTGTGCTGAACACCTCCTTTAGGGACCCAAACCTGGGATAAAGAGTGCTCAGGTTTATCCCAAACACCCCCGTACTCACTACGTGGGGGCAGAAGCCGACGACTGGCCAACTCTTAGGATTAATATATGAAACGGCCGCACAGGAGAAAAAACTTTCATACGACAAGCAATAAATAATAACCTTGTTCAAATATCAAAAAGGACAAACATGACCGTATTCATGGAAATATAATGTCCTTGGTGCATTGCTCTGCCGCAAAGGCGGGCCCCTTTCAAGACACCTTCATAATAAGTTCGGGCTTGCGGTGCTCCTTCCCCTTCGGCGGTCCCTCGGTCATCAGCTTTTCTGCATCCATCTTCCCCCAATGCACCTTTGCGCGGGCGAAGGCCATTCGTGCGCCTTCTATGCAGACCAACCGCTTGATGACTTCGAGTCGAGGGCAGGCACTCACAATCTGCTTCACGAGCCCGAAGTAACTGCTTGGAATCGGCTCGGCAGGCCATAGCCGGATAATCAAATCCTTGATGGCTAGCTGGGCCGCTTTATGTAGTTCGACCAGCTGCTTCAGCTGATCAGAAAATGGCATCGGATAATTCGGCACCAGATACTGCATCCAGAAGAGCTTATCTGCAGTATTCCTCTCTTCGGCTCGGTAGAATTGGGCGGCGTCAGATATGCTGCGTGGCAGCTCCACAAATACCCCTGGAGAAATCAGAATTTAAACTCTCAACTTGATTTTCTCCTTTCAAATACTCGCTTTGTACAGAAAAAGCCTTACCAGCCGCAATCTTCCTCGCCTCCTGGATTTCCTTTAGGGCACCTTGGGCCTCCCCTCGGGCATCACTTACGGCTTGGCGAGCCTGGGAGAGTTCGGATTCTTTCCCTGCTAAACTCTTCTCCAAGGTCTTGCATTTCTGCACGGCCTCTTGAAGCTCTCGCTCAGCCTCAATAACTCTGGCCTCGTGTTTCTCATGAAGAGCCTGCTCTGCGGCTTCCTTCTTCTCGGCTTCGGCCACAGCCTTCCTGAGAGCCTCAATTTCGGCCGTCGCTCCTAGAGCACATTATAAAAATATTTTCATCATGCACGCTTATTCATTTGTGCTACATAAACAAGGTTTCTACATACCTTGATTATCTTCCAGCTGTCTCTTCACTTGTCCAAGTTCTCCTTCGGCCCACTCCAGACTATGCCTCAGTCCGGATACTTCCGCAGCATGAGAGGCGGCAATCGCTACAGATGTCTGCTGGTTAAAAAGAGTGATAGATGTCATCAAGTGAGTCTCCCGCGAGCATGAATTTGATCCTCTGTTCTGTTCTTTCTTTCACCGAACAGTGTATCAGGGGCTACTATCTATACCATAACACTCTCCCAAAAACTCATAAAACATACCTCAAAGCCTCTTATGAGGCTGATACAGGATTCGTTCAGTCCACTCTCAGCGGACTAAATCTTCTCAATCACTGCACCCATGAGGGCACGGTGTTCATCAACGATGGAGGCACCCTTCAGTGCCGCCAATAAAGTATTTGGCGCCTCTGGTTGGACAGCAGCGGCTGGTGGAGCAGGCATACCTCCTCCAGTTGATGGAGGCTGTATGTCTGACTCGGGGACCTTATGGGTCTCTAGAATCGGGTCTGGCTGGGGTCCGGATACAAGATGACCCCCGCCATCGACGGCCACGGGAGCTTTCTCTCCCGTGTGTCCGGCCCCTAAAGTATGGCCTCCTGGCGCTGCCTTTGCAACCTTTTCCCCTCCTCCATGGCCTGGGTCCTTCTGGGAAGAAACCTCAGTTTCATTCGTATGTCTGGAGGAGGAGGCCTGCGGGGGTGTACCGCTCTCCATCGCGTCCGAACCCAGCAGATCTTCTAACGAGGATTGTTCGGCGCGGGGCTTCGCAGGACTGAAAAAAGCACGACTCAGATTAGAATGGCATGCCATGATGAGTCTGGACGCATGGGCGTGTTTGGATTTTATACTCACGAGTTCACCAGGGGCTCGGCCCTGGGATCCCACTCTGGGCTGCTATCGGTGGTGCCGGTGGACTCCTCTTGTAGGGGAGTTTTCCCCTCTTGGGTGGCTCGGCCTCCAAGGATGTAGAGGCCGTCCTTTTATTTCTTCCCCCCGCGGGGGATTTGTCTCCCTCCTCCTCCTCATCCTCTACGGAGGAAGAATGGGCATTGGAATCTTCGGATCTTACGTCTGAAGCACCACAACAACGGAGGCCGCCCCTGGTCTTCTTGGCCTCCTTTACGATCTTCTTCTTCGGTGCCTTGTAAGGTGCTGGGACCAGCATCTTCGTCAGAAGTGGGCCGGCCGGTTCTTCTGGCATCGGGGCCGGACAGTAGATCCGCCCTGCCTTCTTCGCCCAGCCCTAGGAAATTCGGGGGAAACACTTCAGGCATTTTCTTAAAGAATATGTGAATGAAACATACGAACTATCAACAAGCAATCACTTACCGAACTTGCCAAGCGGGACAGTTGGTACCCGCGGTCCTCGGCGTAGTCCGGCCATGATTTGCCAGACTTGAAAAGCACCTTCCAGATGTCCTTTTGCAAAGAGACAAAGAGCTCTGACAAGGTCTGGTGCTTGGCCGGGTCGAACTCCCATAGATTGCAAGCCCGGTGTTGACAAGGTAGAATCCGGTGAACTAACATCACCTGGACTACATTGACGAGCTTGATGTCCTTTTCTTCCATGTCTTGGACGCGCATCTGGAGCTCCGATAGCTCGTCAGACGAAGCCTAGTTCAGGCCCTTCTTGGGCAAGGACGTAAGCCGTAGGGGGGCGCCGGATCTGAACTCTGGGCGGTGGCCCCTTCCTTGCCACGCGGCTCGGTGATGTAGAACCACTGCTGCTGCCACTCCTTGACGGAATCATTAAAAGCACATGTTGGCCATGTGATGTTGGGCATCTTGCTCACCATGGCACCTCCGCATTCGGCATGCTCACCGCTCACTACCTTGGGCTTCACGTTAAAAACCTTCAGGCATAAGCCGAAGTGCGGCGCGACGCGGAGAAAGGCCTCGCACACGATGATGAATGTCGAGATATTGAGGAAAGAATTGGGAGATAGATCATGAAAATCAATCCCATATTAGTACATGATGCCGCGAACAAATGGGTGGAGGGGAAACCCTAGCCCGCGGATAAAATGAGGGAGAAATACCACCCTCTCATGGGGTTCCGGGGTGGGGACGATTTGTCCCGCCGTCGGAAGACGGTGGCTGATTCTCTTGGCCAAATACCCTTCCCACCAGAAGCTTTTTAATATCCTTCTCCCGGACGGTAGAGGCCATCCACTTGCCTCCTGCTCCGGATCCGGACATTTTTGGGAAACCTTTTTGATGGAGAAGGCGGACTCTTGAGCGCTAGGGCTTGAGCAAGAAGGGACGGATGCGCAAAGGAAGAAGGCGTGGGTGAAAGAGGGAGTTCTTATCCCCTTATAAAGGAAGCAAGGATCCCGCACCTCCCCACATGCCCGTTAAAATCGCTTATTCCCCAAGCGCCATGATTGATGGCACGGTTGGGTTACCCACGTCCATATTGATGAGAATCCCGTGATAAGGGGACACGAACTCTGCTTCGACAAGATGTGCCGATAAAATGGCCTCACAATATGTGCGGTGGCTGGTTATGAAAAACGGTTCGAATAAAGACCGGACCATGGCGTGATGTCACAAAAAGCTGTCAGCGGATTAGATTTGTGGAGTATTGTACTCTCTACGGTGGTATGTGGAATTTTTTTTTTGCAGAGCCGGACACGATTCCTGTGTTCAAAATCTTCTATGGAGTATTCGGAGAAGGAACCCGCCTTGCAATGCCGAAGACAATTTGCGTGCCGGACTCATCGTCATTGAAGCCTGGTTTAGGGGCTATTGAGGGAGTCCTAGATTAAGGGGTCTTCGGATAGCCGGACTATATAATTTGGCCGGACTGTTGGACTATGAAGATACAAGATTGAAGACTTCATCCCGTGTCTGGGTGGTACTCTCCTTTGCGTGGAAGGCAAGCATGGCAATTCGGATATGTAGATCTCACTCTCTGTAACCGACTCTGTGTAACCCTAGGCCCCTCTGGTGTCTATATAAACTAGAGGGTTTAGTCCGTAGGACAACAACAATCATAATCATAGGCTAGCTTCTAGGGTTTAGCCTCTTCGATATCATGGTAGATCAACTCTTGTAATACTCATATCATCAAGATCAATCAAGCAGGAACTAGGGTATTACCTCCATCGAGAGGGCCCAAACCTGGGTAAAACATCGTGTCCCCTGCCTCCTATTACCATTTGCCTTAGACGCACAGTTCGGGACCCCCTACCCTAGATCAGCCGGTTTTGACACCGACACTCCCACTATTATAATGAGAAGAAATTTGCTTATGTGGAGAGTAATAGAATTTCTATGATTACGAATCATGAAAAGAATGCTTTATGTGATAGTTATACTGTTGAATCCATTCATGATGCTACTGAAAAATATTATGAGAGAGGAACATATGCTTGTAGGTATTTCAATAATATCAAGTTTCCTCTCTTTGTGTTGAAAATCTTGAAGTTTTGCTTGTTCTACCTTCCTATGGTAGTTGACTCTTGCTCCCATAAATTGTTTGCTCACAAAATCCCTATGCATAGGAAGTGGGTTAGACTCAAATGTGCTAGTCATATGCTTCATGATGATCTCTTTGTGGTTCAATTCCTATCTTTCATGTGAGCATCGTTGAAATCATCATGCGTAGCTAAAAAGGCATTAAAGAAAAGCGCTTGTTGGGATACAACCCAATATTTACCCCCAATGTTTTTATATGTTCACATGATTAGGCTACTGTATTAATCATGTTTTATAGCTTTTGTTTCAATAAAGTGCTAAGTAAAGCCTTTGGGATAGTGTGGATTATAGTTGACTTGATTCTGTGCAAAAACAGAAACTTTTGCTCTAAGTCCAGGAATTTTCAAAATTCACTGGAACATGATTTTCATTTGAAATTTTGACACATGATTTATATAAAAAATTTCTACGTTGTCATAATTTTTAAGAATTTTTGGAGTTACAAAAGTATATGAAGTTTCCTGATTACTACAGACTGTTCTGTTTTTGACAGATTCTGTTTTCATTGTGTTGTTTTCTTATTTTGATGAATCTATGGGTAGTATCAGAGGGTATGAACCATGGAGAAGTTGGAATACAGTAGATAACACCAATATAAATTTATAATGAGTTCACAACAGTACCTAAGTAGTCATTTGCTTTATTATACTAAATGAGCTTACGAGTTTTCTGTTGAGTTTTGTGTTGTGAAGTTTCCAAGTTTTGGCTAAAGTTTTGATGGAAAACGGAATAAGGAGTGGTAAGAGATTATGCTTGGGGACGCCCAAGGCACCCGAAGGTAATATTCAAGGACAACCAAGCATCTAATCTTGGGGATGCCCCGGATGGCATCCACTCTTTCGTCTTCTATCCATCGGTAAATTTACTTGAGGCTATATTGTTATTCACCACATGATATGTGTTTTTCTTGGAGCATAATTTTCTTTTGTTAGGATTTGCTTGCTGTCATTTAGAATAAGGTTTTGTATCTTTTATTTCAATAAAACTGTCAAGGATAGCCTTCACCATGCTCAATTTGCAAATATATGAGTTGTTGTTTCAAAACAGAAAGTTTTCTATGATTGTCTGAATATTTGTGAATTGTCAGAACATGATAAAATCTTGAAACTTTTACACGGTGAGTAACAACAGATTTTATATAGTGTGGTAATTTTTCAGAACTTTTGGAGTTAGCGAAGTATGATTCCTCTTGCATTCTTTATAGACTGTTCTGTTTAGACAGATTACTGTCATGTTTGCATTCTTTCCTTATGTTTGCTTGTTTAATGATTTTATTTGAGGATAGGAGTATTAAATATGCAGAGGCAATTAGTATGCAATTCCAAATTATAATTTTTGTGATCTGCTACAGTAGAGAAATATAAGATTTTGCATTGATTTATACTAACTTATCTCATGAGTTCTTGTTGAGTTTTGTGTGCATGAAGTTTTTAAGATTCTGGGAAACTATGATATGAGAGGAATTAAGGAGACACAAAATCTCAAGATTGGGGATGCCTAGGGCATCCCTAATTAATATTTCAAGAAGTCTCAGGCATCTAATCTTGGGGATGCCTGTCGGTGTCAAAACCGGCGGATCTCGTGTAGGGGGTCCCGAACTGTGCGTCTGAGGTCGGATGGTAACAGGAGGCGGGGGACACGATGTTTAACCAGGTTCGGCCCCTCTCTATGGAGGTAATACCCTACTTCTTGCTTGATTGATTGTGATGAATATGAGTATTACAAGAGTTGATCTATCACGAGATCGTAATGGCTAAAACCCTAGAAGTCTATCCTATATGATTATGATTGCCCCTACGGACTAAAACCCTCCGGTTTATATAGACACCGGAGGGGACTAGGGTTATACAAAGTCCGAATCACCAAGCTTGCCTTCCACGCCAAGGAGAGTCCCATTCGGACACGGGAAGAAGTCTTTTGTCCTGTATCTTCATAGCCCAATAGTCCGGCTCAATGTTAATAGTCCGGCCATCCGAGGACCCCTTTAATCCAGGATTCCCTTAGTAGCCTCTGAACCAGGCTTCAATGACGACAAGTCCGGTGCGCAAATTGTCTTCGGCATTGCAAGGCAGGTTCCTTCTCCGAATACTCCACAATAGTGTTCGAACAAGGAAAACGTGTCCAGCTCTACAAAACAAATACCACACACAATCGTAGAGAGTATAATATTTCACGAGCCAAATCCGCTGACAACTTTTTGTAGTGTGACATCACATCACCGCCCGGCCATTATTCGAACCGTTTTTAGCCTGTCGCTCCATATTTCGAGGTGTGGTTTCATTGGCACGTCTTGTCAAAGCAGAGATCATGTCCCCTTATTGTGGGATCTCATCAATACGGGCATGGGTAACCGAACTGTGCCATTTGCACGGCCCTTGGGGAATAGGCGAGTTTTAAGGCGAGTGGGGAGGTGCATGATATTCACTGCCTTTATAAAGGAATAAGGATTCACCCTTTTTCACCCATGCCTTCTCTCTCTCTCTCTCTCTCTCTCTCTCTCTCTCTTTGCCCATCCCATTCTCATGCTCCAGTGCCCAAGTTCTCATCCTCTCTGCCCCAGAAAGCATTCCAGCCATGTCCGGATCCGAAGTGCAAGGAGAAGGACATTACAAAGCTTCGGGAGGGCGGGTACTTGGCTAAGGAAATCACCCATCGGCTTCGGGCCGAGGGACAGATCGTACCAACTCTGGAACCCCGTGAAAGGGTGGTGTTCATCTCCAACTTCGTCCGCGGGCTGGGATTCGCTCTCCACCCGTTCGTCTGTGGACTCATGTTCTACTACTGGCTGGACTTCCACGACCTGGCCCCCAAATCCATCCTCAACATCTCGGCATTTATTGTCATGTGCGAGGCCTTCCTCCGCATCCCACCTCACTTTATACTATGGCTAAAGACCTTCAATGTGAAGCCGAAGGTGGTGAGTGGTCAACAAGCAGAGTGTGGAGGCGCCATGGTGGGCAAGATGCCCAACGTTACATGGCCCGAAGGCTCCTTCGTGGAGACTATCAAAGGGTGGCAATCAAAGTGGTCCTATGTCATAGAGCCACACGGCACCACCTGGGCCATGGCTCCCGCATTCCGGTCCAGAGTCCCGATGCGGCTCACCTCCTGGCAAAAGAAAGGCCTGACCTGGTCTTCTCCGGACGAGCTGACAGCGCTCCAGACGCGCATTTAGAACATGATAAACAAGAAAATCAAGCTCGTCAATGTGATCAAGGTGATGCTTATTCGCCGGATCCTTCCGTGCCAATGCCGGACTTGCCATCTATGGGAGTTCGATCCGGCCAAGCACCAGACCCTGCTAGAGCTCTTCGGCACTACACACGAAGACATCTGGAAGGTGCTCTTCAAGGCGAATGATGTGCGGTCCGCCACGACCGAGGATCGCGCGTACGACTTAACCCACCCTGCTAGTCCAGTAAGTTCTTTCATGTTTTCGAGGTGTGCCCTTTACTTTCATACTCAAGGAAGGCATCTAAGCCTCCCTATTGATTCTTTCAAGCCAGGACAGAGAAGGCGGAGCGGACTAACTATCCGACTACGCTGCCCGAGGACCCAGAAATCCCGCTTCTGATGAAGATGCTGGTTCCGGCGCCTTATCAAGCGCCGGAGAAGAAGGCCAAGGGGACCAGAGGTGGTCTTCGTCGCAAGGGCACTTCAGAAGCGACGTCCGAAGATGCCGAGACTCATTCCTCTGTCGCCGAGGATGACGAGGAAGAGGAGGAAGAAGAAGAAAGCCGTTCCCCCCATGAGGGGGGGGGGAGAAAGAAGAGGCCAACCTCCACGCGTCTGGAGGCTGAGGCGTCCAAGAAGGGGAAAGCTTCCCTTCCGTACAACTCCACCACAAGCACCGACAGCAGCTCGGAGTGGCGCCCCAGGGACAAGCCCCTGGCCAAATCGTAAATATCCGGACACATTCATATATCCGACCCCTCTACTTCATTGTTTTGACGTGTTGAATCATGTATTTGCAGTCTGGCTCGGTCCAACCTCGAGCGGTCCTTATCTTCAGAGGATTCGCTGGACCCGGAGGCGATGGACAGTGGGACCCTTCCAGCGGCCTCCTCTCCCAAGGACATGGATGGTGCCGAGGCATCGTCCCGAAGGATCCTAGGCCCGGGAGAGATTCAGGAGGCTGTTAGGGAGGCGCTGGAGGGTGAAGCCTTGGTCGCCGAACACATGGGGGAGCAAACCCCCATGGATACTAACGATGGGGGCCATATCCAATTCAGCCCCCAGCCGAATACAGTTCCGGAGATCCATATGGCTCCAGAATCGGGCGAGCCGCCTCTTTCAAAAGAAGGAGGTGTGCCTATTCCACCGGTGACCTCTGTCCATCCAGAGGTGCCGGATAATTGTTGGAAGCACTGCGAGGTGCTTCCATTGTTGAGGAACATCGCACCCTTATGGGTACGGTGATTGAGAGGATTCAGTCCGCGAAGAGCAGACTGACCGAAGCCTGCACAAGACTTCTAACAGGCTTTGAGATAAGCAATGTAATAAAAAGAATGTCATAGTATAGACAGTAGCCCCTGATACTCCGTCCGGTGTTCGGAAAGAAAAGCCGAACATAGGATCAAATAATTTTCATAGGAGACTAACCTAACATGTCTATGTGAACAAACAGGCATCGCTGCTGGCTGCGACCTCTCATACTGCTGAAGTTTCCGGACTGAAGTAGAGTCTGGAGAGGGCCAAGGAGGAGCTCGGCCGCATGAAAAAGCAGCTAGAAGATAGTCAAGGTATGCAATAACCTTGTATATATTCAGGAAGGATGAATGATTTGTGCTGACTAAAGTGCCATTTTATTTGTTAGGATCGGCAGCCGAGGTGGAGACCCTCAAGAAGGCGCTGGTCAAGGCCGAGGAGAAAGCGGCCAAGGAAAAGGCCGCCCGTGAAAAGCACGAGGCCAGGGTCAGTGAGGTCCAGCAGGAGCTCCAGGACGCCGTTAAGAAGTGTGAGTCCTTGGAGCGCAGCCTTACGGATCAAGATTCTGAACTCACCAAGGCCCGTCAAAACATGCACAATGCCCGGTTTGAAGCCCAAGGAGCCCTCCAGGAGATCTAGGAGGCCAGAAAAATCACGTGGGTAAGACCTTTATTATGCAGAGCAAATATGTGAAGAAAAGGTTCCTATTACTGACCCGGATTTGGAGTTCTCTAGGGTCGTTTGCGGATCTGCCGCGCAACATTTCAGATGTTGTGGAATTCTTCTGAGTCGAAGAGCGGAGCTCCATGGAGAAGCTATTTTGGTCGCAATACCTTGCGCCAGAATAAACGGTGCCCTTTAGCGATCAACTGAAAAAGCTGGTCAAGCTGCATAGGGTGGCCGAACTAGCCATGAAGGATTTAATAATCCGGCTATGGCATGCTAAAGCTATGCCCAGCAGCTACTTTGGACTCTGAAGCGGCTGGTCAATGCCTGCCCTCGGTTTGATGCCATCAAGCGGTCGGTCTGCATTGAAGGCACGCGCATGGCCTTCGCCCGAGTCAAGATGCATTGGATGAAGATGGACGCTGTGAAGGTTGCGACCGAGGGACCGCCAGCGGGCAAGGAGCACCGGACGCCCGAGCTATATTTTGAGAGTGTCCTGGACGGATCCCGTCGTGTGGCGGAGCAATGTGCTAAGGATGTTGTCTTTGAATGAATACATTCATGTTATCCTGTCATGTACTATGGAACAAGATCGTTATGTAATATAATGCTTGTTATTTTAAATTTTACCTCCTGTGCGGCCGTATTGTTAAATCCAAGAGTTGGCCAGTCATTGGCTTCCGCCCCCATGTAGGTAGTACGGGGGTGTTCGGGATAAATCTCAACACTCTTCACTCCAAAGTTTGGTCCTTAAAGGAGGTGTTTAGCACAACGAACTAGGCAATCAGACTATGTGACTTTATCACTCTCACTTAGCCATGGGAGTTCGACAATTGAAATTTAGGAGTAGCCCCTAGTGTTTGGAAGTCCGAACTTGGGATGTTGTTAACACCTGATCGGATAAAAACCGATTCGTCGCATAATGCGGAAAAAATCGCAAAAGATTTGAAAACCTCTTGAACAGCTGAGGCTCACGCCGCATCATGACAGTCAGTTTTCGGCTTTCTCTACTGTGGTGCTCATCTGGATGAACCAAGACACAATCGCAGTAGTTCTCCCTTTACTACCCGAGCCGATATAGCGGAACGTAAGGTAGCAAGCACAGGAGCCGGGCAACCCAACTATTGACCAAAGACATGATTCGGAGCCGATGCATATAATGCAATAAGTTCGGGGTGCCGAACGGTACTGTAAAAAGTGTTCAGACTTTGTTGCCGTAGTACAGAGCATAATGAAGCCCTGGCGAATTGAGACGTACCATAGTGTACGGGTGCAATTGATAAAAATATCAAGAAAAATAAAAATGAAGTAATAGGCTAATGCCACAGAAATTGGGCCGCATACCATTTTCCATTGTTGTTTGATTAATACATCAAAGCATATTTGTAGAAATAGTGTGATAAGCAAAAGGGCTATTTAACATGCCACGACCAAGGGAGAGCTGCGTGTGGGTCATTAAGAAGGCATAACGATTATTTAAAGAAACCACCTGGAAATTCCCCCATACGTCAATGCTTCTTGCCACCTTGGTGTATCCGTCCTTCTATAGGTCCGTCGATCAGGTCACTAGGAAGGACCTAGGAAAGAAAAGAGACCTGAAAAGAAAAAGAAAAAGAAAAAGTATGAGGGTCCAGGAGCGGTTGAGCTGTACTATGGACCACGATATAGTTGCGCCTCCGTCTATGCCCATGGTATTTTGAGTGCGTAGTTCTGTACGTGCGGTACGAATGCCGTCGTTTCATCGGGACTGGGATGGAGGCCAAATTGCTAGTCAAGCTCTTAACGAGCTGGACTGTCTTGCTGTAGAGTAGTTCGGACTTGCCTAACAATGTTCGTGAGCTTGGACGCTGAATTAAGGTTCTGCCTGAAAAGGCCGCTCTGTACTTCTGCTACGAGGGCAGCGGTGTGCTCCTTGGTTCGGAGGGAGCGTTCCGTGTTTCCATTAACTGTTATGACACTGTGAGGTCCGAGCATTTTCAGCTTGAGATAAGCGTAGTGCGGCACCGCATTGAATCGAGTGAATGCGGTTTGTCTGAGCAGTGCATGATAGCCACTGCGGAAGGGGACGATATCGAAGATCAATTCTTAGCTTCGGAAATTGTCCGGGAATCCGAAGAGCACTTCTAGTGTGATTGAGCCCGTACAACAGGCCTCTACACCTGGTATGACACCTTTAAAGGTGGTTTTTGTGGGCTTGATCCTTGAGGAATCAATACCCATTTTGCGCACTGTATCCTGATAGAGAAGGTTCAGGCTGCTGCCACCGTCCATGAGGACTCGTGTAAGGTGGAACCCATCAATGATTGGGTCGAGGACCAGTGCGGCTGAACCGCCATGACGGATACTGGTCGGATGGTCCCTGTGATCAAAGGTGATTGGGAAGGATGACCATGGGTTGAACTTTGGGGCGACTGGCTCTATCGCGTAGACGTCCCTAAGCGCGTGCTTGCGCTCCCTCTTGGGGATATGAGTAGCATATATCAGGTTCACCGTTTTAACTTGGGGGGAGGGGGAACTTCTTCTATCCCCCTGTGTTCGGTGGTCGGGACTCCTCGTCATCGTCCTCGCTTTGTGATCCCTTCTCCTTATTCTCGGCATTTAACTTGCCGACCTGTTTAAAAACCCGACACTCTCTGTTGGTATGATTGGCTGGTTTATCAAGAGTGTCGTGGATTTGACATGGATGATCGAGTATGCGGTCCAAGCTGGACGGGCCCGGATTGTTTCTTATATATGGCTTCTTCCGCTGACCGGATTTGGAGCCACTGAATCCGGTGTTGACCGCCGTGTCTTCGGTGTTGTCACCATTGCTTCGACGCTTGTGTCTATTGCATCGGGGCTTGCCGTTGCCGTTACTGGCTTCTGAAGTGCTAGGTTCGCTTGTATTGTTGTTGCTACGGGGTAGCCAGCTATCCTCGCCCACGCAAAAGCGGGTCATAAGCATCGTGAGGGCTGCCATGGATTTTGGATTTTCTTGGCCGAGGTATCGGGCGAACCATTCGTCACGGATTCTATGTTTAAAGGCCGCTAGGGCTTCGGCATCCAGACAGTCGACGATCTGGTTCTTTTGAGTTAAGAACCTAGTCCAGAATTTCCTGGCTGATTCTCCGGGCTATTGAACTATGTGACTTAAGTCATCGGCATCCGGAGGTCGGACATATGTACCTTGGAAGTTGTCGAGGAAGGCATCTTCCAAGTCTTCCCAGCTGCCAATGGAGTTTACGGGCAGACTGTTCAACTAGTGCCGAGCTGGTCCCTTGAGTTTTAGCGGGAGGTATTTGATGGCATGAAGAGCATCACCACGGGCGATATGAATATGGAGAAGGAAATCCTCAATCCACACTACGGGGTCTGTAGTCCCATAATATGATTCGATGTTCACGGGTTTAATCCCTTCCGGGAATTCATGTCCATTACTTCATCAGTGAAGCAAAGGGGGTGTGCGGTGCCTCTATAATGGGCCAAGTCGTGATGTAGGTCTGATGGAGTTTGTCTGCGGTCTTTGGTCCAGGCGTGGTTATGTTTGTCACGTCCGGCTGGATGGCCATCATTGCGCATCGGGGAACGCCCCCGCAATCCATAGATCGATCTGGTCTGGCTTGCTCTGTTTCCCAGGTCATACCGCAGGTCATGTGTGTATCCCTGAGCTGTTGTATTTCTGTTTTTATGGCGAGGTAGTGTGGGCTGGTGTTCTGCTCTAGCTGCCACTTTGTCCCGGCCACGTGGTGGTCGGTAGGCCGCATTATGCGCTGGTAGGACAGGCTCCAGCGCCTCGTCATCGAATTGGGGTAACAATTTGCGTTTCGGGTAGCTCTTGGTTGGGTGCTCGAGGTTGTATTCCTCGACTGCCAGGACATCGGTCCATCTGTCATTGAGCAGATCCTGATCAGCTTGAAGCTCCTACTACTTCTTTTTCAGGCTCCTTGCAGTGGCTATTAGCCGACACTTAAAGCACTCCTGTTCGACGGGCTCCTCGGGCACGATAAAGTCTTCCTCGCCGAGGCTCACCTCGTCCTCGGAGAGGGGAAGGTAGTTACTGTCCTCCGAGTCTTCGTTCATGGCCTATTTGTCAGGGCTAACTCGCTTATCTTCATGTTCGTCCTATTCGGAGGTTGGCTCAACGGGGTCTTCATTGTCTTTGGCATCATCCGGAGTATTGTTTTCTCCTGTGATGGTATAGCTGTTTTTACCATGGCGTGGCTTAGAGCGGCGCCGCTGATGCCGGCTCTTTGGCTGTATCTCAGGAGGCTTATCCTCGACTGGATTTTCATTGTCGCCATTGTTCTCTTTGGGTGTATCCACCATGTATACGTCATACGAGGAGGTGGCCGTCCAGCACCCTGTAAGGGGTGGTTTTTGTGCCTGCTCCTCTCCGGTATTGTCTTCCATACCATCGATGTCTTCGGAGTCGTAATCGAGCATGTCGGTTAAGTCCTCGACAGTGGCTATGTAGTGGGTGGTGGGAGGGAAGCGAAATTCATCAGCTTCTAATTCAAGCCAGATACAGTTCGGCTGAGAGTCTCCTGACAAGGAGAGGGCTTTTAGTGAGTTTAGCACATCGCCTAAAGGTGAGTGCCGGAAGATGTCCGCGGAGCTGAACTCGACGATCAGCGCTTGATCAGGTTCGATGGGCGCGGATGCACGCGGTTTGGAACTTATGGCCGGAGACGAATCCGAGATTCCAATGACATAGGCCCCGCACGAGGTTGGACCTGTGTGCGGCTCCACCGCCACTGAGTCTGCGACTTCTGTTGCAGGGTTGAGCATCCATCCCCGGATGGCGCAATCTGCTTCGAATCTAGGGCCAGAGCGGTTATAGGTGCTATCTCCTGAGCACGGCCCGTTGACAGATTTAGGTCATGTTCATCGTGGTGACAGGGAGCAGCCGTCATGGGCTTGAATCCGTCGAAGATCATGTCTCCGCGGATATCGGCCACGTAATTCAAGCTTCCAAATCTGACCTGATGGCCAGGGGTGTAGCTGTTGATCTGCTCCAGATGGCCAAGCGAGTTGGCGCGTAGTGCGGAGCCGCCAAATACGAAGATCTGTATGGGGAGGAAAATCACCGCCTGGACTGTGTTGTTGTACATGATTGATGGAGCCATCAAACCTTTTGATGACGATGCAGCGGAGCTCTCAATGAAAGCACCAATGTCAGTGTCAAAACCGGCGGATCTCGGGTAGGGGGTCCCGAATTGTGCGTCTGAGGTCGGATGGTAACAGGAGTGTGGGACACGATGTTTACCCATGTTCATGCCCTCTCTATGAAGGTAATACCCTACTTCCTTCTTGATTGATCTTGATGAATATGAGTATTACAAGAGTTGATCTACCACGAGATCGTACTGGCTAAAACCCAAGAAGTCTAGCCTATGTGATTATGATTGCCCCTACGGACTAAAACCCTCCAATTTATATAGACACCGGAGGGGACTAGGGTTATACAAAGTCAGTTACAGAGAAAGGAATCTACATATCTGAATCGCCAAACTTGCCTTCCACGCCAAGGAGAGTCCCATACGGACATGGGAAGAAGTCTTTTGTCTTGTATCTTCATAGCCCAACAGTCCGGCTCATGTTAATAGTCCGGCCATCCGAGGAACCCTTAATCCAGGACTCCCTCAATGCCCCAGTTGGCATCCCACCTTTCATCATCAACAATTATCGGCTATCCTCGATTGTGCCTATGTTTTTGCTTCTTCACATGATATGTTCTATCCTTGGAATGTCATTTCATTTTGTTTTGCTTGTTGTTTGAAAAAAATATTAAGATCTGAAATTCTTAAATGAGAGAGTCTCCTCACATAGCTAAATAATTATTTAATCTTTTTTTACTATAAACGACAGTGGGAGAGGCTCCCACTGACTTTTGTATTACTCACAAGGAACCAAATACATCAATGTTACACTTGGGTTTTTAATGGCCCCCCGGCCATGGCCTCAAGAATCTACACAGAAAGTGTCACAAGCCTTGTATATAAGTAGCTAAGAAAGGACGAAGTTCCTCTCTACAATTGTGTGCCAGAAGGCCCAAAAGAGTTTTGAACCTAGCCAACCATGAACCAAAAGAGTGAGGGACCCCTCTGAAGTATTGATTGTTTCTCTCCATCCACAAACTCCACGCAACCATCATAAAAATGTCCATGAACAAAGGTTGCTGCCAATTCTCTCTGCCACCATGCAACAAAGAGATTCTATTGCCCAATGTCGGCCATTGCATGCCAACTTTATCCCAACAACGTAGGCTAAATGGGAAGGCAAAGAACAGGTGTTCTACGGTTTCCTCAGGGGGGTTTTGGCACAACATGCAAGTGTAACTATTGCCCACAATGATGTAGTGCCTACGTCTCAGCATGTTTCTCGTGTTTACGCGGTCCACCAGTAGCAGCCACCCAAACATTTTGAATTTGATCGGCTTTTGGCCTTCCTAAGCCAAACGAAGGCATTGTCAGCAACTATCTCTTTGAAGCAGTTGTCATAGAATTTTTTGTAGGAGAATCTACCACCAAGGATGCACTCCCAAGTGTCATTGCAATCCCTCTCCAGAAGCACATGCATCGAGCCTTGCTGGATCTCCCTGACTTCTTCTCTAGCTTGAGTTGATAGAGGCAGGTGGAAAAGCATGCCCGGATCCATAGCTGTAAGAACATTAACAATAGATTCATCCTCATTTAAGCAGAAAGTGAAAGCCCTAGGGAATAGCTCCATGAGGGAGGCATCACGATCGCTATCAAACCAGGCGTCTTTCCAGAATAGGGTGGAAGAACCATTCCCTAGAGTAACTCTAGTGATCCCACGAAACACGTCGCTGAGTTGAATTACATCACACCACCAGAAGGAGCCAACTGGGTCTGATGCATGCGGGATTCTGTCCGTGTAATCAGCATCCCAGATCAAGGTCACCCAGGGGACCTCTTCACGGTTATAGAACTTGAACAAGTGTTTTAGCAGGAGGGCTACGTTCTGGGTTTTGATGTCAATAACCCCAAGTCCACCTTTACGTTTTGGTCTACAAACCAACTCCCAGGCCGCCAAAGAATTGTTCTTGACCCCATCTTCAGAGTTCTTAGCCCAGGGACAATATCTGCACAGTTTATCAAGGTTCTCAATCACCTTAGGGTGTAGTTTGATTGTGCACATGGCATAGATCAGCATCGATGTTACAGCTGAATTGACCAAAGTGAGCTTGGCCCCGGACGACATTAGAGACAATGTTGTAGACATCTTCCTCTCGACTCCATGCACCGGTGGCATGAGTTCCAGCAAAGTAGGCCTCGTCGTGCCCATGGGGAGGCCAAGGTAGGTGAACAGGAGCGAACCAACAGAGCAGCCGAAAACACGTGCTAATTCAATAGAACGCTGCTGGTCAAAGTTGATAGGAATCAAGGTGGACTTGTGAAAATTAATTTTCAAACCTACCAAGTAAGCATAATCCTACAGGATGATTTTCATACGAGCAGCTTGATCGGCAGGCTGGCATCACCAAAATGGTGTCGTCCGTGTACTGCACCACTGGGAAATCACCACTGCGATTGCAGGGAAGGGGCAGGTTAATCAGGCGCCGAGCAAAAGCATTATTGATCTCGGCTTGAAGGAGGTCAGCAGCGAGGACAAAAATCAACGGTGATAAGGGATCACCTTGTCGTACCCCACATTTGCACTGAAACTTTCTGCCAGGAACCCCATTAAGGAGAACAGAAGAAACACTAGAGCCAAAGATTGTTTCCATCCAACCAAGCCACTTGTCATCAACGCCCATGTGTCTCATGATCTCCAACATGGGGGCATGCTCGATTTTGTCAAAAGCTTGACAAAATCAAGCTTAAGGAGCACAATCTCATGTGATGATGTCTAACATTGATGAATATATTTGAATGTACATGCTAGACAATCTTGGATGGTTCTTCCTTTAATGAAACCGTACTAATTCCTGTTAATGATTTTCAGAATGACTTTCTGCAGATGATTTAACCAAAAAATTTGTGACAATTTTCAGGCAACAGTTATGCAGAGTGATTGGTCTATAATCATTAGCTGTTTTTGGAGATGAGATCTTCGGTATCAAGGTAATGTGCCCTTCACTAATACTGGTTATATCAAGCTTGCTACCATGGAAATCCTGGCACATTCTGTAAAAATCCGCTTTGATAATCTGCCAACAACTCTTAAGAAAGCAAGCATTAAATCCATCAGCACCAGGAGCCCTATCAGTCGGCATTTCCTTAACCATAGCATCGATCTCCTCAATTGTGAAGGGGGCCAATAATTGATCCAGGCCATCAATCCGATGGATAATCTGAGACAGATCAAAATGCCTGCTGGTAGGCTTAGAGGAACCCAAGCGCTCCTTGTAGGTTTTGTACAACACCCCCTCTTTGCCTACGTGATCTCTCACCACCATGTCTCCATCACGTAGATTGTTAATAGAATTGTGTGTAAACCTCTCAGTCGCGAGTGATTGAAAGAGTTTGGTGTTTTCATCAGCAAACTTGAAGTATCTGACCGCGCATCTCTTCCTCCAGTACTCATTCTAGTATTTGAGCAGCGTGTTCAGATGCAGTTTTAAAATGCGCCTGAAGTTTGATTCTTCGACAAAGAGTGCTCTCTTGTCCTCAAGGTTATCCCGCTGACAAGAGCCTCATTATTGTTCTGAATCATTATTTCCAGTTTTGAGATACCCCGGCTCTAGTGTTTGAGATCATATCGCAAAGTTTTGAGCTTTTTGCAGATAAGTGTAGTAGAATTAGAAGCATGGCATGACTTGGACCAAGAGGCAGCGACCACATCCAGGAAACCCGCATGATTAACCCAGAAGTTCTCAAAGCGAAACAGTTTGGACTTGGGGATTTTGGATTCAATGGCCACTACACACGGGATATGATCAGAAACGAGCTTGCCCAACGGCAAGACCAACGTGTTCAGGAAAGAAATGGTCCAATTAGATGATGAGAAAAAACCAGTCGAGTTGCTCGAGCAGAGGATCATCATGCATATTTCTCCAAGTGAACGATCTACCCTTGACAGGGAGTTCCATCAAAGATTGTGCTCGTATGATTTCATTAAACAAGAGCATATCCGCATCGTCTCCACCTGGTTTATTTCTGTTCACTGTGGAACGAATGAAATTAAAGTCACCCCAGATCAACCAGTTTTCATCATTAGGTATATTAAGATCAAATAATCATGAAGTAAAGTCCATCCGTCTCTAACCAGAGCAAGGACCATAAACATTGACAAGATTCCAAGATTCACTGGATTGCGTGGCAATGAAAGAAACACCCACCGCAAAAGAACCAATGTGCCACGGTGTGCCCACAAACACAAAGCTGTCCCAAATAGTGATAATACCACCTAAGGCACCCAACGAAGGCGCAAACACAAATTTATCAAAGCGCTTGGGGCAGAATGTTTTAATAAAAGCTAAATCAAAAGATTCGCACTTAGTTTCTTGGAAACATAGCACCGAACAACCACTAGTGTCAATAGCATTCCTAAGAGCCAAAAGTTTACTTTCAGAGTTTATGCCTGTGATATTCCACGATAGCACATTCCACGATTTATTCATGCCGAAGGAAGGATCAGATGCCAGAGGTCATCTGCTAGCCATAGAGCAGCTTCTCTGCAGATAAGTCTTCACGTGCAATCCCGCAGCGGCCGCCCACCTGTTGAATTTCCTCGATGGAAGTAGGAGCCGGGCAAGAACCAGCAACAGCCTGCGCAGGAGCAGCAACCATGGAAATAGCACTGACATACGGCACCACATGAGCTTTCACCCTTGATCTAGTTTGCTTGGTGTTAGAAACATGGTTGACCTTGAAGTCATCATACTTGCTCGATCTAGTGCTCCTTCTGAGTGTAGTGGTGTAAAGTGGCACCTTAGCATTGCAAGAGGTAGTAACAGTAAACAGAGACAAATAAGCAACCATATGAAGGGCATTCCCTTGGTCAGGCAGGGCTACAGAAATTGACTGAGAGCATGCAGTTTCAGAAGCAAAATGTGCAGTAATAGCCTTGAGCCTATGGGATCGATCAGCCTAATCCCATTCCACATTGGTCGTATCAACCATGAAAACATAGTCCTCCTATAACAGGTTATGGGGAATTGTGTTGGCTCCCAACTAAAATTTAGAGCAGAACACCACAGACATAAAGTCTGGTTCTAGCGCAACACAAAGCATCCACACGGCAAAGACAGAGTTCAGTTGGTGTCGGTGTCAAAACCGGCGGCTCTCGGGTAGGGTGTCCTGAACTGTGCAACTAAGAATAATGATAACAGGAGGCGGGGGACACGATGTTTACCCAGGTTCGGGCCCTCTCTATGGAGGTAATACCCTACTTCGTGCTGGATTGATCTTGATGATATGAGTATTACAAGAGTTGATCTACCACGAGATCGTAGAGGCTAAACCCTAGAAGCCATCCTATGATTATGATTGTTGTTGTCCTACGAACTAAACCCTCCGGTTTATATAGACACCGGAGGGGGCTAGGGTTTACACAGAGTCGGTTATAGAGAAGGAAATCTACATATCCGAATCACCAAGCTTTCGTTCCATGCCAAGGAGAGTCCCACCCGGACATGGGACGAAGTCTTCAATCTTGTATCTTCATAGTCCAACAGTCCGATATAAGCAAATAGTCCGGCTGTCCGAGGACCCCCTAATCCAGGACTCCATCAGTAGCCCCTGAACCATGCTTCAATGATGATGAGTCCGGCGCGCAGATTGTCTTCGGCATTGCAGGGCGGGTTCCTTCTCCGAATACTCAAAAGAAGATCTTGAACACGAGAATCGTGTCCGGCTCTGCAAAACAAATTCCACATACCACCGTAGAGAGCACAATATTCCACAAGTCTAGTCTGCTGATAACTTTTCCATCACGCCACGGGCCCGGCCATTATTCGAACCGTTTTTCTCAACCTGCTACCGCACATCTTGTGAGGCGGTTTTATTGGCACGTCTTGTCGAAGCAGAGATTGTGTCCCCTTATTACGGGATTCTCATCAATACGGGTGTGGGTAACCCAACCGCGCCATTAGCACGGCGCTTGGGGAATAAGAGAGTTTCTAGGGCAATTGGGAGGCGCACGACCCCTGCGGCCTTTATAAGGAGACAAGGATTCCCCTTTCTCACCCACGCCTTTCACTTCTTCCGCCTATTCTCTCTCTCTCTCTCTCTCGAGCTCCAGCGCCCAAGCATTCGCCTTCTCCTCCCAAAAAAGGCCCTCTGAAAATGTCCAGATCTGGAGCAGGAGGTAAGTGGATGGCCTCTACTATCTGGGAGAAGGATATCAAGAAACTTCGGGAGGCCGGGTATCTGGCCAAGAAGATTAGCCACCACCTCCCGGCGGCGGGACAGATTGTCCTTACTCTGGAACCCCACGAGAGGGTTATATTCCTCCCTCACTTTGTCCGCGGGCTAGGGTTTCCCCTCCACCCATTCGTGCACGGCATTTTGTATTACTATGGGATCGATTTTCATGATCTATTCCCCAATTCCTTCCTCAACATCTTGACATTCATCGTCGTGTGCGAGGCCTTTCTCCGCATCTCTCCACACTTCGGCTTATGGCTGAAGATTTTCAATGTGAAGCCCAAGGTGGTGAGCGGCGAGCACGCTGAGTGTGGAGGAGCCATGGTAAGCAAGATGCCCAACGTCACATGGCCATCAGGTACCTTCAATGATTCTGTCAAAGGGTGGCAACAACAGTGGTTCTATGTCACTGAGCCACACGGCACAAAATGGGCCGCAGCTCCCGAATTCCGACCTGGAGCTCCATTGCGGCTTACGTCCTGGCCCAAGAAGGGCCTGAACTGGTCTTTGCCTGATGAGTTGTCGGTGCTCCAGACGTGCGTCAAGGGTATGGAAGACAAGAATATCAAACTTGTCAATGTTGTCCAGGTGATGTTAGTTCACCGGATTCTCCCTTGCCAACATAGGGCTTGCAATTTATGGGAATTCGACCCGACCAAGCACCAGACCCTACTAGGGTTCTTCAACTCATCGCACGAAGACATCTGGAAGGTGCTCTTTAAGTCTGGTAAATTGTGGCCGGATTCAGCCCAGGACCGCGGGTATCAACTGTCCCAACCCGCGAGTTTGGTAAGTCTCCATATGTTGGCAAGTCACGTGCTTTATCTGTATAATCCAAGTGGAAACGCTCAATGTATTTTTCCATAACTCTCTTAGGGCTGGACGAAGACGGTAGGGCGGATCTACTGCCCGGCCCTACTGCCAGAAGAACCAGCCGACCCACTTCTGACGAAGATGCTGGTCCCGGCGCCTTACAAGGCGCAGAAGAAGAAAACTGAGAAAGAGGTCAAAGAGACCAGGGGCGGCCGTCGTCGCTAAGGAACTTTGGACATAGTATCCGAAGACTGCAAGGCCCTCTCTTCCTCCAAAGAGGACGAGGAAGAGGAGGAAAGCCGATCCCCCCAGCAAGGGGAAGAAAGAAAATGATGGCCTCCACACACTTGGAGGCTGAGTCCCCCAAGAAGGGAAAAACTCCCTTTTCGAAGGAATCCGCCACCGCCACCAATAGCAGCCCGGAGTGGGATCCCAAGGTCCACCCCCTGGTGAAATAGTGAGTATACAAAATCCGGACACGTTTATATATCCAGACTTACTAGCATATAGCGTTTTAACGCCTCGAGTTACGCCTTTTTTTGCAGTTCGGCCAGGTCCCGCGCCGAACAATCCTCATCGGAGGATTTACTGGGTTCGGATGCTATGGACAGTGGGACACCCCCGACGGCCCCTCCCCAAAACGCGTGAATGACACCGAGGCATCGTCCCAAAGGGACCCAGGCCGAGTAGGGGGTGGAAAGACCATCAAGGCGGCGCCAGAGGGTCAAACCTTGGTGGCCAGACACACGGGAGAAAAGGCTCACATGGACACCGACGGCGGGGGAAAAGGCTCCCATGTTCGGCCCCCAGCCAGACACAATTCCGTAGACCAACACGGCCCCGGAATCAGTCAGGCAACCTCCCGCGTCGAGAGGGGGTGCGCCTGTTCCACCGGCAACCTCTGCCTAGCCAGAGGTGCCGGATACCTTATCAGCAGCGCTGAAGAGCGCCTCCATCATTGAAGAACACCGTGCCCTTATGGGTGCGGTGATTGAGAAGATTCAGTCTGCAAAAAGTGGGCTAAACGAAGCCTGCATCAGCCTTATAACGGGCTTTGAGGTATGTTGTGAGGTTTCAAAGAGTGTCATAGTTTAGATAGTAGCCCCTGATACATTGTTCGGTGTTCGAAAGAAAGAACGGACAGAGGATCAAATATATGTTCGCAGGAGGCTTACCTTGTGGTACCTCTCCCTCTTGTGCTTTTTTGTAAGCAGACGTCTGTAGTGACTGCTGCCTCTCATACTACAGAAGTCTCTGGACTGAAGCGGAGTCTGGAGCGGGCCGAGGAAGAACTTAGCTAGGTGAAAAAGCAGTTGGAGGATAACCAAGGTATGCAAAAACCTTGTTCACATTCAGCGCGAATGAATAATTGAGTATGATGAAATTTTTTCATGATGTGCTCTAGGGGCGACGGCCGGAGTCGAGGCTCTTAAGAAGGCGGTAGCCGAGGCGGAGAAGAAGGCAGACACAGAGCAGGCTCTTCGTGAAAAGCACGAGGCCAGGGTTATTGAAGTTGAGCAAAAGCTCCAAGAGGCCGTGAAGAAATGTGAGACCTTGGAGCAGAGTTTAATGGAGAAAGAATCCGAACTCACCGAGGCTCGTCAAGCCGCACTCGATGCCCGGGGCGAAGCCCAAGGTGCCCTGCACGAAATCCAGGAGGCCAAGAAGATCGCGGCGGGTAAGGCTTTTTCTATGCAAAGCGAATATTTGAAGGGAGAAAATCACGTTATTAATTTGACTTCAGATTTCTCCAGGGGTGTTTATGGAACTGCCGTGCAGCATATTTGATGCCGCACAATTCTACCGAGCCGAAGAAAGGAGCACTACGGAGAAGCTCTTCTGGTCATAGTATCTAGCACCAGAGTATCCAGTGCCCTTTGCCGATCAACTGAAGCAGCTCATTGAACTGCAGAGGGCGGCCGAACTAGCCATTAAGGATTTAATTATCCGGCTATGGCCCGCCGAGGCGATTCCTAGTAGCTACTTCGGGCTCGTGAAGCGACTTGTAAGTGCCTGCCCTCGACTTGAAGTCATTAAGCGGTCGGTCTGTATGGAAGGTGCACGAATGGCCTTCACCCGCGCAAAGGTGCACTGGGCGAAGATGGATGCTGAAAAGCTGATGACTGAAGGACCTCCTGCGGGAAGGAGCACCGCAAGCCCGAGTTATATTATGACAGTGTCCTGAAAGGGTCCCGCCTTGTAGCAGAGCAATGTGCCAAGGATATTATATTCCCATGAATATATTCATGCTATCCCATGTAGTGTTGAACAAGGTCATTTAAATGATATAATGTCTGTTATTTGAGAATGTTACCTCCTGTGCGGCCGTTTTATATATTAAACCCGAGAGTTGGCCAGTCGTTGGCTTCTGCCCCCACGTAGGAAGTACGGGGGTGTTTGGGATAAACCTGAGCACTCTTTACCCCAATTTTGGGTCCTTGAAGGAGGTGTTCAACGCAACGAACCAGGCAATCGGACTATAAGGCTTTATCACTCTCACTTAGCCATAGGAGTTTGACAAAAAAAGGTAGGCGCAGCCCCTGGTGTCCGGAAGACCGCACTAGGGGCTCTATAAGCACCTGATCGGAAGCCGATCAGTTGCATGCTGCATTAGTTATCGCATAATGTAGAAGAAATCCTTAAAGATCATGTAACCTCTCGAATAGTTGACCAGCTCTCGTGGTATCATGACAGTCAGTTTTCGGCTTTCTCTACTGAGGCGCTCGTCCGGAAAAACCGGGACGCAATCGCAGTAGTTCTCCCTTTACTACCCTAGCCGATATAGCGGGATGTAGGGTAGCAAGCATAGGAGCCAGGCAACCCAACTATTGACCCAAGACATGATTCCAAGCCGATGCATATAATGCTATAAGTTCGGGGTGCCGAACAACCGTGAAGATATTCAGACTTTATTGCCGTATTATGTGTACAACGAGGCCCCTGGCGTATTAAGGCGTATCGTAGTGTACGGATGCCCTTTGACAAAGAATATCAATAAGAAGGAACAGCAAGTAAGCATCATATTAAGCCACATGTTGTAATTGAATAATACGTCGATGCGTACGAGTAAAAATAGTGTGATAAAAAGAAATATGACTTCAGAACCTGCTGAGACCAGGGGAGGGAAGCTGTGTGCAGATCTGGATAATAATCGGATGGTCATCAAGGGAATATCTAAGGATTCCCTTACACGTTCGAGCTGTTTCCCTCCTTGGTATGCTCGTCCCCTCATGGGTCTGGTCGCCATATCGCCAGTGATGGCCTACACAAAAGTGGACCTACAAAGAAAGTGCAAAAAAGTTTGTGTGCCACGGATCGGTTAAGCCGCATTGTGTGGCCTAACCTGGCTTTGCCTCCGCCTACCGCCGGAGTGATTAATTGAGCTCTTGACGAGCTGGGCTATCCTGCCGTGGAGTAGTTCGGACTCTTTTGACTGTGTCCGGGAACCTGGCTGTCGAATGAAGGTTCGATTGAAAAATGCCAGTCTGCACTTCTACTGTTAAGGCGGCGGTGTGCTCTTTAGTGCGGGGGGAGCATTTGGCTTTGCCATTAACTGTTATGACGCCGCATGGACCGGGCATTTTGATCTCAAGATAAGCATAATGTGGCACCGCGTTGAATTGAGCGAACGCGGTTCGTCCAAGCGGTGCATGATAGCTGCTGTGAAAAGGGACAATATCAAAGATTAACTCTTCGTTACGGTAGTTATCCGGCGGTCCGAAGACTACTTCTAGAGTGACGGAGCCTGTACAGCGGGCCTCCACGCTTGGTATCACACCTTTAAAGGTGGTTTTTGTGGGTTTGATTTTTGAAGGATTGATACCGATCTTGCGCACTATATCCTGATAAAGCAGGTTCAGACAGCTGCCCCCGTCCATAAGGACTAGTGTCAGGTGGAACCCGTTGATTATTGGGTCGAGGACTAATGCGACTGAGTCGCCCTGACGGATATTGGCCGGACGATCCTTGTTGTCAAAGGTGATCTGGCCGGACGACCATAGGTTATATTTTGGGGCGACTGGCTCCGCTATGTCGTCATTCCTATGTGTGCGCCTCCGCTCCCGCTTGGAAATATGGTGGCGCTTATCATATTCACCGTTTTAATTTGCGAGGGAAACTTCTTTTGCCCTTCTGTGTTCGGTGGCCGGGGCTCCTCGTCATCGCCATTGCTTTGCGACCCCTTCTCCTTGTTTTCGGCACCTGACCTGCCGGCTTGTTTGAAGAACCAGCATTCTCTGTTGGTATGATTGGCTGGTGTTCCTGGGGTGCCGTGAATTTGACATGGACGGTCGAGTATACGGTCCAGACTGGACGTGCCCGGACTGTTTCTTTTGAATGGCTTCTTCCATTGACCGGACTTGGAGCCACTGAATCCAGCATTGACGATCGTGTCTTCAGTGTTATCGCCATTGTTTCGACGCTTGTGTTTGCTGCGTTGGGGCTTGACGTTGTTATCTCTTGGTTCAGAAGTCCCCGATTTGCTTGAGGTGCTGTTGCTATGAGCCAACCAGCTGTCCTCGCCCGCGCAAAAGCAGGTCATGAGTGTCGTAAGGGCTGCCATGGATTTCGGCTTCTCTTGGCCAAGGTGTGGGGCGAGCCACTCGTCACGGATGTTATGCTTAAAGGCCGCTAGGGCTTCGGCATCCGGACAGTCGACAATTTGGTTCTTTTAAGTTAAGAACCGGGTCCAGAATTTCCTGGCTGACTCTTCGGGCTGTTGGGTTATGTGACTTAGGTCATCAGCATCCGGTGGTCACACATAAGTGCCCTGGAAGTTGTTGAGGAATGCGTCTTCTAGGTTCTCCCAACTGCCAATGGAGTTTGCCGGCAGACTGTTCAGCCAATGCCGAGCCGGTCCCTTGAGCTTTAGTAGGAGGTACTTGATGGCATGTAGATCATCGCCGCGGGCCATGTGAATGTGGAGAAGGAAATCTTCAATCCATACCGCGGGCTTTGTTGTCCCATCATATGGTTCAATATTTACGGGTCTAAACCCTTCTGGGAAGTCATGCTCCATTACTTCGTCAGTGAAGCATAGGGGGTGTGTTGCGCCTCTATAGCGGGCTACATCGCGACACAGTTCATATGAATCTGGTCTACTATGTTCAGCCCAGACGGATTTGTATTTAGTATATCCGGCGTGGCGGTCATCGTCACGCGTTGGGGCGCACCCCCCCCCCCATGATCCGTAGATCGGTCTTGATTGTCCTGCTTTGTTTTCAGTTCGTCTCGCAGGTTGTGCATGTAGCCCCGGGCCTTGGTGATTTTGTTTGATTGACGACGGGGTGCAGGCTGATGTTCGGGTTGATACACCGCTTTATCTCGGCCATGAGGTAGTCGGTCAGCCGCATCCTGCGCTGGTAGTATAGGCTCTAGTGCCTCGTCCTCGAATCGAGGTAACAACCTGCGCCTCGGGTAACTTTAGGTTGGGCGCTCGAGTCCGTATTCCTCGGCCACCGGGACTTCAGTCCATCTGGCAGTGAGCAGATCTTGATCAGCTTGAAGTTGCTGCTATTTTTTCCTCTGGCTCTTTGCAGTGGCTATAAGACGGCGCTTGAAGTGCTCCTGCTCGACGGGATACTCAGGCACGATAAATTCTTCGTTGCCGAGGCTCACCTCGTCTTCGGAGAGGGGCATATAATTGTCATCCTCCGAGTCTTCATCCATTGCCTGTTCATCAGGGCTAGCTTGCCCGTCCTCCCGTCCGGCCTGTTCGAAACTTGGCTGGTCGGGATTGTTTTCGTCTTTGGCTTCAACCAGAGTGCTATTGTCTCTTGTGCCAGTATCACTGTTTTTGCTATGGCGGGATTTAGAGCGGCGCCGCTGACGTCGGTGCTTGGGTTGCTTCTCAAGAGGATCATCCTCCGTTGCATCCTTCTGATCCTCGCCATTGTTTTCTTTGGGTGTGTCCACCATATATATGTCGTATGACGAGGTGGTTGTCCAGTGCCCTGTGGGCAGTGGTTCCTGTTCTTCTCCGACATCGTCGTCTATATCGTCGATGTCTTCGGAGTCAAAATCAAGCATGTCGGTTAAGTCATCGACAGTGCCTATTAAGTGGGTGGTGGGTGGGTAATGAATTCCTTCGTCGTCCGCTTCCCGCTCGAGCCGGACATAGTTCGGCCAAGAGTCTCCTAATAGGGAGAGAGATTTTACTGAGTTTAGCATGTCGCCCAGGGGTGAGTGCTGGAAGATATCTGCGGAGCTGAACTCCATGATCGGTGGGCACGGATGCACATGGTTCGGAGCCTATGGCCGAAGACGAGTCCGAGGGTATGATGACACAGACCTCATTGGAAGTGGAATATGTGTTCGGCTCTATCACCGTTGAGTGTGCGGCCTCCGTGGCAGGGTCCATCCTCCCATCCTCAGATGGCATGATTTGTACTGGATTTAAAGCCAGGGCAGCTGCAGGTGTGATCTCCTGAACACAGTCCGATGGCAGATCTAAGTCATGCTCGTCGCGACTGTAGGGTGCACCTGTCACGGGCTCGAATCCGTCGAAGATCAAGTCTCCGCGGATGTCGGCAGTGTAATTCAGGCTTCCCAACCTGACCTGATGGCCAGGGGTGTAGCTATCGATCTGCTCCAGATGGCCAAGCCAGTTGGCCCACAGTGCGAAGCCGCCGAATACAAAGATCTGTCGGGGGAGGAAAAATCACCCCGGACCACATCGTTGTGAATGATTCAAGGAGACATCAAGCCTTATGGTGACGACACAGTGGAACTCTCAATGAAAGCACCAATGTCGGTGTCAAAACCGGCAGATCTCGGGTAGGGGGTCCCGAACTGTGCGTCTAAGGCTAATGGTAACGGGAGGCGGGGGACATGATGTTTACCCAGGTTCGGCCCTCTCTATGGAGGTAATACCCTACTTCCTGCTTGATTGATCTTGATGATATGAGTATTACAAGAGCTGATCTACCACGAGATCGTAGAGGCTAAACCCTAGAAGCTAGCCTATTATTATGATTGTTGTTGTCCTCCGGACTAAACCCTCTAGTTTGTATAGACACTGAAGGGGGCTAGGGTTTACACAGAGTCGGTTATAGAGAAGGAAATCTACATATCCGAATCGCCAAGCTTGCCTTCCACGCCAAGGAGAGTCCCACCCGGACACGGGACGAAGTCTTCAATCTTGTATCTTCATAGTCCAATAGTCCGGCATAAGCATATAGTCCGGCTGTCCGACGACCCCCTAATCCAGGAATCCCTCAGTTGGCTCTGAATGATCCTAAAGGGATTAAGAGGGAACATGGCATTCTCCGACTGCACATTGGTGAGGGCAAGTGTGTACATGTGCTTGAGCATTCCTCCCATCCAAAGCAGCAGTTCATGATCAAGAGCAATAGTGAAATTAACCTAGTCTCCACCAGCTCTGACAAAGGCCAAACATGCAGCAGGGTTCCCCAGAACAAAACCGTCAGCTAGAGCTTCGACAGCCTCAATCTCCTCTTCAGAAGACCGAACATCTTACAAGTTATCTTGAATGTTATGATTGGGATCCATGCCATCCATCAGAGACGACCCATCATACTGAAAAATGGTTTTGGAGCTAAAACCAGAGTACGGTGGAGGGATCACTGGCCAAATATGCCACCCATTCTCCTGAATCTATTCCTGAGCAGGCGCAGGCGCATTCCAGGCAGCTTCATTCAGGGCAGCCTGCGCAGCCATATCTTGAATTCTGGCCTGCTGCATGACAATATAGTATGGGAGGTCGTACGAATGCAGTGAGGCATTAAGAAGAGGAGGAACTTCCTCAGTGCCAACTACACCTGGGATGGTGTTTCTGCCATTGAGCACATACAATGGAACTGACCAAGAGCAACCAAGACCTAGCGGCAAACCAACTCTAGTGACCAAGAGACTATGCGAGACTTCAGCAACATCCTTAATGTGACACTTAACCAGAACACGGGCTTTGTTTTGACCCGGACGCGGCCATACTAGCAGTTTACCAAAGTTAGAAACTGCCTTATGGATATAATGTTCAGTCTGATAATCCATAGGGAACGCAAGAAACATAATCCAGACCTCATATTCAAAAGCAGGCATGCGCATATTGATACTCTCATCATGCGGAACTAAAGAGAAAGTAGAGTCATAAGTCAAGGCGTGAGGCCCTTCCTTAATCGCAGCATATCTGCTCTCCATATACGCAAACACCACACAACAGATGCCTAGCGAGTAGATGAAATCATCAAGCAAATCATACTCCAGATTAACCGTGATAATGCGACAGACCTTAGCAAGCTAGAACTCCTTCTGATGGTCAGGGACGGGAGGATCGACAGAAACGATGGCATACCTATCATGGTTGAGCGGAGGATCATCCACCACCATGACATGGCGCTGGACTCGATGAGCAGGACCTTGGTCGAATGTCGATCCGTCCGGAGCAAAGGCAAAAGGGCGCACTGGGAAGTTCGCCATGTCACCAGCTACCGGAGCATGAGAAGGCAAAGTGATTGGAGCCGCCGGCGAGGAGTAGAGAGATTGCTTGGTTGAAGGTGATGATGGCAAGGGCGGTAAGCTCGAGGGAGACGTCGGCTCACTCGATTGGGGTTTTTGGAAGGTGGAATTGATTTCCCCCTGACTAGGGAGTCGTATCGTCAAGCAATGGGAGGTAGCCACGTCCAAAGAGTGTGGGATTTTCTGTTTCCGGACCAAAACCTAGCGTGACCTCATATCCCGAACAACACGGGCCATACCAACAACCATAGAGTTACCAACTGTAGCTGAATCAAAGTTACTCTGGGGTAAGATCTCCTCAGATTGTGTTGTGTGAGGCCTTTTCTGTGCCCAAACCAAATGAGGGAAGCGATTACACAAACTAGGCTTATGGGCCTCATGGCCCAGACAGTGACAGAGATGGCACTGACAAAGCCCAGCACAAGAAGTGGCCCTGTGATCAGCCACGGAACAAGTACATGAGTATAAAATAGATTTAGGGCCCATTTTGCATGGAACATGACGAGGGGATTGCGGACGTTGATGAAACATCATTTTTGGCAAAGATGCCAAGCTAATGCAATTCCCATAATCATCCCCACGACTTTGACAGAAAGAACCAGCACGGCTGCTTGCCAAATGACCAAGCCTATCACAAACGGAGCAATGTTATTAGTCGATTATATATATAATCCTTGGTTGGTACGGAAGAGATTTCCACCATTAGCTTAACACTCTCATTATTGTAGCTAGCCTCCCAACCATCCAAAATAGATAGCAACTTATCATCCGGAATAGAATCCCATAAACCGTGCATGAACAAACCTCCACAAAAAGATGGCAGTGTAGTGGGAATACCGGATGAGATCGGTAGAGATATGGCTCAATACGAAAAATATTATGATTATCCTGAGAATCCGGAACTGAAAAACTTCCAAAAGAAATCTTCGATAAAGGAAGCTCGCCGGAATGTCTCTCCGTTGGCGACGAGATCAGACCCAATTTTTGAAATATGGAGATTGAGGCAGGATCAATAGCATCATTGCACTTTGATGAAAGCCACTTAGACTTGATAGCCGGACCAGGTGATGAAGCCAATCCATTAAGCTCAGTACCCGCATGCCAAGAACCAACCAGAGGGTGAGAGGCCACACCTCGATGAAGATGAAAATGGAAGATGAAGTCCAGCCAGATACGATCTTGTAGGCCAAAAATAAAGTGTCCCACACGATTAGATGCCACCGAGAACCGAAAATGACGATCACCCAAACGAGTGACTTTGAACCCTTCACTGATCCCTCCAATACATGATTGGAGATCCAAATCAATAGAATCCTCCGAGAGGGGAAAAGAAGCCGAGGAGAAGGAAACCTCAAGGAAGAACTCCTTGGAGTTAGGGTTGGGGACGAAATGAACCATAGATGCAAAGCGTGCATGCACCTGTGCCTTGACCCTAAGGCCGGGGAAGAAGTCCCAATGGAAGAGGCCATTCATTGGGGTCGTCGGTGGGAGATACTAGGGTAAAACCCTAGAATCACCATGGGAGTCTCCAAGGGAGGGGAGGGTGGGAGCCGCCATAGATGTAGGCCTTCAATAATTATTCATTCACTCATTGATCTTCACTTTTATCTTTTTGGAGTAGTTTGTCATTTCCTCTCGTGCTTCACTTATATCCTATGAGTAAATGGTTGAATGAATTGAATATCATAAATCTGAAATTATATATGTTTCATATTCTTATCCCATGGGGAGTAATGACTTCACATATAATAAGTATAGGTGGTAAATTTATTGCAAGTTAGCAAACATAGTATTGGTCACACGAACAATTCATGAAAAACAATTGAAGGAAGAGAGATTTCACATATAAATATACTATCTTGGACATTTTCTCTGATTGTGAGTTCCATTAATTATTTTCAAACTTGAGCATATTAGTTGAAGTTGAACAAGGAAAACAATATAATGAGTTATGCTTGGGTATATTTGTATAGAAGTTATATTGTGAACCTCCAACATGTGGTGCTTGCTATCTTTTGCTAGCAAAAATTTCTGTACTAAGCGGGAATACTGCTTGTCCATCCAAAATCCTTGAACCAAGTTTCTTCCATGAGTGTCTACCATATCTACCTATATGCGGTATTTACCTTCCGTTCCAAGTAAATTTGCATGTGCCAAACTCTAAACCTTCAAATAATAATATGTTTTGTATGCCTGAATTGCTCATGTAGCGACTAGGGGCTATCAGTATCTTCCATGCTAGGTGGGTTATTCTAATGATGAGTGTTTATTCACTTACCATTCACGAGAGAGTGGCTGGTAATTGTGATGCCCAGTCCTATGATCAAAAGATCAAAAAAATTGCAAGTAATTAGTATGGACGGTACCCGTTGTTTCAGATCAGCCATGGAGTGTGATTGTTGGTGGAGGGGAAGTAAAAACTTTACCATTCGGCTTGGGAACCACCTATAATGTGTCTAGGATGGAAGATAGTGAGAACACTCAGTTGTTACTGTGCCACCCCGGCTCAGAGAAACCGGAACGGCCCGTATTCCAGCCCAGAGATCAAGGAGAAGTCATCTGGAATATGGCACTGCTTAGGATAGAACAACTCAGCTCTTTATTACAATCTATATGGGTACAAGGGGTTTACATTGGCACGGCGAAACTACACATGCCACGGTTGCTCCATGCAAGCAGCATAACAACTCGATGCAGCAGAATGACTCTAGCAGCGGAACAACAATGACGGTGGTGAACTCCACTCCATAGGGACTCTGGCTGGAACGCTTATCCTAGCTCTCAAACAAGGAATCCATGGCAAACAAGCAATCAAGTCTGGCATGACCTGCAAACTAGCATGACACGCCAGTCAGTACATTGAATGTACTTGCAAGCTCACAGCAACCAAAGCAATCAAGACAAACAATATCATGGCAGTTATAGATTATTAAACAATGAGGAACACGATACTATCAGAACAAGATGGCATGAATAACATGATACAACTAGAACAATACGATCATATAAGAACATGATGAGACTAGCATGCAACATGATGAGACTTTCATGCACCAATTTACTCTGCTCGGGTTATCTCGTAACCATCACCTGCACAAACTTACCATGACGGACATCACACAATTATCTCAGGATCCAATCAAGCTTGGTATTAACAATACCGCAGTAATAATTTATGACCACAAGGAGCTTGACTTTTACCCTTGACTCTCGCATAACACCACAATTATCCAACAAGTCGGTATTCACAATACCACAGCGATCCTCTTATGATCACATAAATATCAACCAACTTCTTTCATCATTGAACCACGGTTGTTATTAAGCACATTATTATTACTGTTGACTCATAATGTGACCAACTATGAACTGGGCCCATATCCGCGGGCGTGGGTATCGATAGTTTTAACACACACACACACACACTCTGCACAGGTTAGCACATTGTACCCGCACCACGGAACGCTGGCCTCGCACTCCCGTTCGGGTGGACCAAAGCGTTCCGACGAAACCGTCCTACTGCCATGGCACTCTCTCGGCCACTCCGACCAACTCCCCTTTGGGCTAAGTCCTGGGTGGGCCCCGTGCCTACCAAAGGCACCAACAGCAACCGTCGTGGCAAAACAGTCCTAAACGGGGACAAGGATCCATACTCAACAACAGGCACAAAAGGCGTATGCCGTCCTACCTGATCAGGGTAGCGCCCGCGCATAACCTTCCCTCACGGGAGGCACCGGTGAGAGGCATGACAATAGACCCAGTTAGGACCCCCCCCATAGGGTAAGCGTGGTTGCACTGGTCAGATCGATATGGTGGCACCATGACTCAGCCAACAGTTGTTCAAGTTCAATTTAATTTGGTTAAACTTGAATGCAATATGCTGAGCCATGATAAAATAACATGATGCATGAACATGATATCAAAATAAGCATGGAGGTGCAACATAATCAACGAGCATAACAACAACATTTAATCATTTATCCAGATGAGCATGGCATACGGACGAGCATGACTATCAAAACTAGAACACTACTCATAGCATAACATGACCACTAGCATCAACAATAAATACCATGCAATAAGATAACGATAAACTACCATGCAAGCATGTAACCAACTGGGTGCAAAGGAGCATGCATAACAACGGTACTTGGGACAGACGATAGTCATGCACCGAAGACCATCACCAACATGTACTATTACCAAACATTGCCAATATTAAAGTAATACTAACATGAAGAACATTATAACAGAGTGCAAGAAAACATGACGGTAAACACCGATCCATAAGCATAACAGAAATAACGACAGTAGGAGCAAAACAATCAAACAGTTATTAAAGATTCAAGTTGGAAACCAATGCTTCTGCATGACTATCATGCAAATGGTGGTTGTGGCTTGCTTGGGAATGAAGAAGGCTCCGGGAAGAAGTGCGGAACGACCACGGAAAGAATCGCCGGAAAGGGTGCGCGCTCGGAGGGGGCTGATTTAGCGTAAGGGAAAAATGGTCATTTTAAGAATGTTGAAACATACTGAAACTAGTACCAAAAGTTTGGGCTCGAAGAGACGAAGGAGTAGGCGTTGGATTCACCTTAATCGGAGTTACGGTTGCGGAGTTATGAGGTGTAGAAGTTCAGGGAGTTTTCTGTAAAAAGAATATTCACAGACGGGACCCTGAGTGGATAAGGCAGAGGCGCAAAACGAGAAATACGCTTTTTAAAGATGAAAACGCACACCCTAAATGCGTCTCCACTTATCTGACGTGGAGGTGGTGGGGGCCGGCTTGTGTGGCTGCCAGGGAGGGCCCACGCGGCAGGGGAGGGGCCAGCGTGGTCGTCTTCTTCCTCCCCGTGAGCTCGCTCACGACAGAAAGCAGAGGAGGTCGGGCAGGGCGCTGCCGGCGCTGGCCCCGCCGCCTCCGGCCACCTCCCGTCGAGGCGAGGGCACCAACGAGCGCGGTTCGCTCCGCCGCCTCCGTTCCCGCAGAGAGGAGACCCTGGGGAGCGGCAAAACGACGGCGAGGGGCGGTGGCAGAGAAGAACAGGGGTGGATGCGCAACGAAGGGCGCGTGTGGCTCCGGCCGTCTCCGGCCGGACGGAGACCACCGGCGGGTGCGGGGCGACGAGGCACACCCATCCAGAGGCAAAGGGGGCACCGGGGAGGGGTGGAACAGAGGGGAGGTCGCGGCGACGGAAAGCTACAGAGGCGGCGGCCGTGGTGGTGCTCCGGCAAAATGGGCGACTCCAGCGAGGGGCAAACGGGGTGGGGCAATCCGCGGGAGCACGTGGAGGCTTGTGGACAGGTTGGGAGGAGAGGAGAGTGGCTAGGCTCGCCGGAACAAAGAAGAAAACGGGGCGGCCACGGCGAACAGAGGCAAACTCTGGCGAGATGCCGATGCCCCGGTGGTCGGGAAGGCTTAGGGAGGGGCTTGGGAGATGAAGGAGAGGTCGGGGATCCTTATATAGGTGCGGGGGAAGGCTCTAGAGCTCACGGACGAGCTCCCGACCAAGCATTAATGGAGGTCAGTGGCTGGGCATGGCACGTGCTCGACGACGGCGACCACACGGCAGCGATTCAGGGTAAGGCCGTGACTAAGGGAGAGGCATTCGAGCACGGGCTAGCTCCTGGACAAGGTTTGATGTCGAGACATAGAGGAAGGCGACGGGAACAGGGGAAGAACACGCCACAGCACAAGTTTAGCATGACGCAGGCGTGATCACCACGCGCACTGGTGCAAAATGAGGGTTTTGGCCAGGCCGATCGTGTCTAGTGCATTTACCTAAGTGTTATGAGTCCAAACAAAGCAAGAAGTAGGTTCAGGGGCAAATAAGAATTTGTAGGAGAAGCCAAAAGGTTTTGGCAGCAAGGTGTTTGTACTGTTCAGAGGGGACACATACTTGGCAACAAAGCAATTGATTTGTCTAGTGTTTATCACACACTAAGGTGACTATGATCACCACCAATCATCTTAAGAGGAGGAGTTTAAATAGCACTTGCTTTAGAAATTGCCATACTGGCCAGATTTGGAAATGAGGAAGAAGCACTCACTAGGAGTGTCAACTTGAGATCAACTTGGGCAAGAAAGAGTTATTTGATCCTATGAAGATTCTGAAAAAGGTTTCAAACCATTTGGAGAAACCAAAATGATACTTCCTTCACAAACATCCTCACTGACCAGAAACTTGCAGAAATTCTAGAGGGAAAATGGCTAAATGAAATATGGCCAAATTGGGTGGAGATAAGTTATATGGATAAGAGAAGGCCTATAAAAATGTACAGACATAATGGAGTAAGATAAAATATACTTTCTTCACAAACTAAAATTTTGGACAGAATCAAAGATTTGAATCTATGCTCACATGGAGGCATCACATGAGCTCAGGTTTCGTGGAGGGCTATGATTTGATGATATGAAGGACCATGCAAAAGTAAAACTCATTTGGATATGCCTAGCTTATACCTCCTTCACAAAGTTTCTTTCTGGACAGAAACTTTGGAAAATTATAATTAAATGACTACTTGGCAAATGAGGTTGCATTTTGGAATGTGGCAATCATATTGACAGGAAAAGATGTCCAAGGAGTTTGAGGTCAATTGGGCAAAGGAAAATAGCACTTGCTTCACAATGTGCCATTTAGGGCAGAATAGGAATGAATTATTTGAGCATGATGATAAACATGGCAAATGAAATATTTTGCCATATGTAGGGAAAATATAACCCAAACAATTTATGAGAATTATTTGGGAATTTTAGGAGTGATGGAAATATAGGTTGCTTCACAACCTAGGGCAATTAGGATTATTCCTTTAATAGAGAAGGAATATTCCCAATAGAAAGAATATTGGGATTTGGGCTAGGATGAAAATGACAGGATCTAGGGAAGGATTTGGGAATTACAAGCCACCCAGGAAGCAAAGAAGATGGTATCTTCTTCAGTTTCCAGACCACAAAGCCACGGAAAAAGAAAACTCAGGCAAAAACCTCGGACAAACAAAAGAAAAAGAAACGGCCAAAAATCAGGCTGTTACAGTTACGTTGACAATGAAAGCATACTTCTCAAAATTATATTCATATTTGTTTTAAAAGGTTCAAGCGCTGGCACCTCTGCAAATCCCTGCTTCCTTCTACGAAGGGCCTATCTTTTACTTTTATGCAAGAGTCAGTGGTATTCCTTCTCACTCCAACCTACTCTTAGTTGGCAAGCATCATGTGATGGGGAAAAAATCTAAGAATATATGGCCATTCAAATATATTTTATCATGAATTATTATTGTTGACCATTATCTATATGATAAATAAGTTGGGAGGCGAAACATGAAGCCCCTATCTTTCTGTGTGTTCAATGGATGCTATTTTTTCTAAAAATATGCTTTGAGTGGTAGCAATCATGGAAGACTATATCATAGTTGAGTATGTGAGATTTGCTATTTCAAAGATCTTACATAGACCCTTCCTGAAAATAAGATGAATTGCAATTGTTTGATGACAGAGAACCTAGTTCGTTAGTTTTCAAAAAAGTTTATGATCTATGCTTTAACATGTGAATACCTTGCTACTTGATCATGAGAAGTTTTATGAGATGAGCTACTGTGTATGATATATAATGCTGCTACAAAAAGTGATTGAAATTATCATTGATCCAACTTGTGCACTTGCTAGCATTCAGACTTCATAAATTATTTCTTTTATCAGTTACCTACTCGAGGACGAGCAGGAATTAAGTTTGGGGATGCTGATACGTCTCCAATGTAATTTATGAAGTATTCATGCCATGTTTACAACAATTTTATATGGTTTTGGTATGATTTGATTAGAACTAACCCAGACTGACGCTGTTTTTAGCAGAACTACCGTGGTGTCATTTTTTGTGCAGAAATAAAAGTTCTCGGAATGGGCTGAAAATTTATGATGATTTTTTATGGACAAAAAGAGAACCCCGAAACACAAGATTGGGCAGAAGAGTCCTGAGGAAACCACAAGGGTAGGGGCGCGCCCACCACCCTAGGTCATGCCCCCTATCTTGCCGCTGCCTCGTGGACCCCCCTGATGTGAAACCGACGCCAAAAATTCCTATAAATCCAGAAACCCCCAGAAAGAAACCTAGATCGGGAGTTCCGCCACTGCAAGCCTCTGAGTTCACGAAAAACCAATCTCAACCCCATTCTGGCACCCTGCCGGAGGGGAGAATCTTCACCTTGCCCATCTTCATCATCCTGGCGGTCTCCTTGACGAGGAGGGAGTAGTTCACCCTCGGAGCTGAGGTTATGTACCAGTACCTATGTGTTTGATCTCTCTCTCTCTCGTGTTCTTGATTTGGACCGATCTTGATGTACCACGTGTTTTGTTATTATAGTTGGATCTTATGGTGTTCTTCCCTCTCTACCTTGTGATGAATTGAATCTTTTCCTTTGAGGTTTTGTTATGCCAGATTGAATCTTTGGATGTGAGAGCACTTGATGTATGTCTTGCGATGGGATATCCGTGGTTACAATGCGATGTTCTATTGATCCACTTGATGTATGCTTTGGTTATCAACTTGCGGATTCCCGTGGTGACATTATGGTAATCTATGTATAGGGGTTGGTATGCGTTATCATATTCCTTTCTCCGATAGAAATCTTCAGGTACTCTTGAAGTTCTTTGTGTTGGATTGAATATTATGAATCTGAGATTGTGTGATGCATATCGTATAATTGACCCACGGATACTTGTGATGGCATTGGACAATCTAGGTGACATTAGGGTTTGAATGATGTGTGTCATATGGTGTTATTTTACTACAAACTCTAGGGTTATTTGCGACACTTATAGGAATAGCTCAATGGATTGATCGGAAAGAATAACTTTGAGGTGGTTTCGTACCCTACAAGCAATTTCATCTTATGTTCTTCGCGATAGGAACTTTGGAGTTACTTTTTTCGCACATTGAGGGATTGCCATATGATCTAATTATATTATCATTGTTGAGAGAACTTGCACTAGTGAAAGTATGAACTCTAGGCCTTATTTCCAAGCATTGCAATACCGTTTTTGCTCACTTTTGTTACTTGCTACCTTGCTGTTTTTATCTTTTCAGATTACAAAAACCTATATCTACTATACATATTACACTTGTATCACCATCTCTTCGCCGAACTCATGCACCTATACAATTTACCATTGTATTGGGTGTGTTGGGGACACAAGAGACTCTTTGTTATTCGGTTAGAGGGTTGTTTGAGAGAGACGATCTTCTTCCTACGCCTCCTACAGATTGATAAACCTTAGGTCATCAACTTGAGGGAAATTTGCTACTGTCCTAAAAAACTCTACGCTTGGAGGCCCAACACGAGTCTACAAGAAGAAGGCTATTTAGTAGACATCAAGCTCTTTTCTGGCGCCGTTGCCGGGGAGGTGAATGCTTGAAGGTATATCTTTAGATCGGCAATTGAATCTTTTAATTTCTTTTTGTGTCACTAGTTTAGTCTACAAAATAAAACTACAAAAAAGAACAGAAATGAGGTTTCCTCATATGCTTCATCTTTTTAATGTCTTTCATGGAAATGATGGTTCAGAAAATTGTGCCAAAGTGTTAGAAGAAGAAGTCAATAAAATGTTTGGCACTAAATCTTTGAATGATGAGCATGATTGCAATGTTGTTAGCATGAATTCTTTGAATATCCATGATGCTAATGATATGCAAAGCCACAAGCTTGGGGATGCTATGATTGATGAATATGCTATTTTTAGACCCCAAGTTTTGATGAGAAAATTTATTATGATGATAGCAAGTCTCCTATTTATGATGATTAATTGATGAATGTGGGTTTGCAAGAGTGTCTACTCTAGGTAATGATCCAACTATTTTGGAGGGTGTTGAATCTTTTCACAATATTGATAAAAGTAGATTTGGAGAGGTCATGACTTTATTTAGTGATGAATCCACTATTTTGGAAGAGGTTCCAATTGACTATGATAAAAAAGTTGCTATCTATGATGATTATTGTGATGACATGTATGCTATAAAGAATAATGATAACCATGAAACTTTTCATCATGATTTTAATTTTCAATTGGATTATGCCAATCAAGTATCACATGATAGTTCTTTTTTTGAGTTTGCTCCCACTATTATGAATGAGAAGAAATTTGCTTATGTGGAGAGTAATAGAATTTCTATGATTGCGAATCATGAAAAGAATGCTTTATGTGATGTTATACTGTTGAATTCATTTATGATGCTACTGAAAATTACTATGAGAGAGGAACATATGCTTGTAGGTATTTCAATAATATCAAGTTTCCTCTCTTTATGTTGAAAATCTTGAAGTTTTGCTTGTTCTACCTTCCTATGCTAGTTGATTCTTGCTCCTATAAATTGTTTGCTCACAAAATCCCTATGCATAGGAAGTGGGTTAGACTTAAATGTGCTAGTCATATGCTTCGTGATGCTCTCTTTATGGTTTAATTCTTATCTTTCATGTGAGCATTGTTGAAATCATCATGCCTAGCTAAAAAGGCATTAAAGAAAATCGCTTATTGGGAGCAACCCAAATTACCCCTACTGTTTTTCTATGTTCACATGATTAGGATACTATACTAATCATGTTTTATAGCTTTTGTTTCAATGAAGTGCTAAGTAAAGCCTTTGGGATAGTGTGGATTATAGTTGACTTGATTCTGTGCAAAAACAGAAAATTTTGTTCTTAGTCCAGGAATTTTGAAAATTCACTGGAATGTTTTTTGATCTGAATTTTTTACACATGATTTATATACAAATTTTCTATGTTGTCCTAATTTTTCAGAATTTTGGAGTTACAGAAGTATACAAACTTTCCTGATTACTACAGACTGTTCTGTTTTCGACAGATTCCATTTTCATTATGTTAATCCCCAAGTGCAGGAAATCGTCGTTGCAATTTCCAAAGGTGGAAGTGATAAGTATGGAGTGTCGAACCCACAAGGAGCTAAAGGTAAGATCAATATTCTCTCAAGTCCTATCTGCCACTTATACGACTCTATGTACACCGAATATTTGCTTCCAACTAGATACGAGAAATAAAACTACGTTGTGGGTATGAAGAGGATAACTTTGCATGATATCAGAGAGCTAAAATATAAAAGTAGCTGTTGTTATCATAAAGTTAGAATATATTACTAAATATTATAAATAGCGAGTGTGGAATAATGATGGATCAGTGTGCAGAATTATCCTAGACAATTGTTAACAACACCGGTAGTCGTCAATGCAATTTCATATGAGGGAGAGGCATAAGCTAACATACTTTCTCTTCTTGGATCACATGCACTTATGATTGGAACTCTAGCAAGCATCCGTAACTACTAAAGATCATTAAGGTAAAACCCAACCATAGCATTAAAGCATCAAGTCCCCTTTATCCCATACGCCACAACCCCCTTACTCGGGTTTATGCTTCTGTCACTCAAGAAACCCACTATAAGTGAATCATGAATGTATTGCAACACCCTACAACGGGAATCCCTCATGCTTGCGTGACACGGAGGGCACAATAGGACAGCACCAAAAATAAAACATACTACTCGTACCAATCAAGATCATCAATCAACCCAAAGACAAAAGATATATACTCAAAACATCATAGGATGGCAACACATCATTGGATCATAATATGTGGCATAAATTAAAGAACCATGTTCAAGTAGGGATTACAGCGGGGTGCGGGAGAGTGGACCGCGTAAAAGAGATGAGGATGGTGATGATGATGGTGATCTTGATGAAGACGATCACCACAGCGATGATTCCCCTCCTGATGGCACTCCGGCTCCACCGAGAGAGAGAAGGAGAGGTCCTCCCCCTTGTGCTTCCTCATCCATGGCATCCCTCCTTGATGGGGAGAGGTTCCCCATCTAGTCCTTGGCCTTCATGGTGATGATGGCCCCTCCGAGATCCTTCCCCATGGCATCCGGTGATGATGGCCCCCTCCGGCAGGGTGCTAGACAGGGCCTAGATTGATTTCTCGTGGCTACAGAGGCTTGCGGCGGCTTCCGATCTATGTTATTTTTTGGAGGTTTCTGTATTTATAGGAATTTTTGGCATCAGTATCACGTCAGGGGGTCTCCGAATCATTCACGAGATAGGGGCCCATGCCCACGGGGGGTGGGCGCGCCTCCCACCCTCGTGGATAGCCCGGGACTCTTCTAGCCCAACTCTTTTACTCCAGGGGCTTCTTTTGGTCCATAAAAAACCATCAAAAATTGGCACGTCAATTGGACTCTGTTTGGTATTCCTTTTCTGTAAAACTCAAAAGCAAGGAAAAAACAGAAACTGGCACTGCCTCTAGGTTAATAGGTTAGTCCCAAAAATCATATAAAATAACATATAAATGCATATAAAACATCTACGATGGATAATATAATAGCATGCATAATTCATAAATTATAGATACGTTGGAGACGTATCAGCATCCCCAAGCTTAATTCCTGCTCGTCCTCGAGTAGGTAAATGATAAAAGAAATAATTTATGAAGTGTGAATGCTAGCAGGTGCACAAGTTTGATCAATGATAATTTCAATCACCTCTTCTAGCATCATTATATGTCATAACAGTAGCTCATCTCATAATACTTTTCATGATCAAGTAACAAGCTATTCACATGTTAAAGTATAGATCATAAACTTTCTTGAAAACTAACAAACAATGCTCTTAGTCATCAAACAATTGCAATTTATCTTATTTTCAGGAAGGGTCTATGTAAGAGCTTTGATTTAGAAAATCCCACATACTCAACTATCTTAGAGTCTTTCACAATTGCTAACACTCATGCGATATTTATGGGTTCAAAGTTTTAATCGGACACACAGAAAGATAGGGGCTTATAGTTTTGCCTCCCAACCTTTTACCTCAAGGGTAATGTCAACAATAATACTTTATGAAAACCTACATCCAAGTGGATATATATATATATATATATATATATATATATATATATATATATATATATATATATATATATATATATATATATATATCCAGATCGCTCCAACACAAAGTGCTTGCCAAAGGAAAAAGTGTAAAAAGGAAAGGTGATGATCACCATGACTCTTGTATAAGGGTAGAAGATAAAAGTAAAAGATAGGCCCTTCGCAGAGGGAAGCAGAGGTTGTCATGCGATTTTAAGGTTGGATGCAAAAAATCTTAATGCAAATAACGTCACTTTATATTGCCACTTGTGATAGAGACCTTTATTATGCAGTCCGTCGCTTTTATTTCTTCCCTGTCAGAAGTTCATAAAAATCTTATTTTCTTTGTACTGATAGATCATACATATTTAGAGAGCAATTTTTATTGCATGCACTAATGACAACTTACTTGAAGGATCTTACTCAATCCATAGGTAGGTATGGTGGACTCTCATGGAAAAACTAGTTTAAGGGATGTTTCGAAGCACAAGTAGTATTTCTACTTGGTGCAAAGAATTTGGCTAGCATTAGAGGGAAAGGCAAGCTCAACATGTTGGATGATCCAAGATAATATAACGTTTCGGATATAGGAAAACATATCCCATTAAGTTGTCTTCCTTGTCCAAAATCAACCTTTTAGCATGTCATATTTTAATGAGTGCTCACAATTCCAAAAGATGTCCAAGATAGTATATTTATATGTGAAATCTCTCTTCCGCCAATATTCTTTCATGAATTGTTCAAGTGACCAATTCTGCGTTTGCTAACTTTCAATAAGTTTACTACCTATACTTATTCTGTGTGAAGTCACCCCATGGTATAAGCATATGAAACATATATAAATTCAGATTTATGATATTCAATTCATTCAACCATTTACTCATAGGATATACGTGAAACGCGTGAGTAAATGACAAACTACTCCAAAAAGATATAAGTGAAGAACACTGAGTAGTCAAATAATTAACTAGCCATGGGAGGATTCTTTTTAATTCGAGATTTCAGATCCAATGATTTTATTCAAACAGCAAGTAAAATTGAAAATATGCTCCAAGCAAAACACATGTCAAGTGACGAATAAAAATATAGCTCCGAGTAAAGTATACCGATAGTTTTGAAGACGAAAGAGGGGATGCCTTCCGGGGCATCCCCAAGCTTAGGCGCTTGAGTCTTCCTTGAATATTACCTTGGGGTGCCATGGGCATCCCCAAGCTTAGGGTCTTTCCGCTCCTTATTCTCCTCATATCAATACCTCACCCAAAGCTTGAAAACTTCAATCACACAAAACTTAACGGAACTTCGTGAGATAGGTTAGTATGATAAAGTGTAAACCATTCACTTTGGTACTGTCAAACACAAGGTTCATAATTGTTCTCACACAATGCCTACTTTACCATATCATTTATACAATTTATATTGAGAAATATAAGCCATAGAAACTAGAAAACAAGCAAACTATGTAATGAAAACAAAATCTGTCAGAAACAGAACAGTCTGTAATGATATGAACAACAACCATACTTATGCTACTCCAAAAATTATGAAATAAATTGGTGGACGTGAGGAATTTGTCTATTAATCTTCTGAACAAAGAATCAACTCAAAATCACTCCTCTGTAAAAATATGGCAGCTAATCCCGTGAGCGCAAAGCTTCTGTTTTTTGCAGCAAGATCACATTAACTTTCACCCAAGTCTTCCTGAAGGTCTTACTTCGCAATTTATTGAAACAAAAGCTATAAAACATGATTACTACATTATCTTAATCATGTAAACACACAAAGACAGCAAGGGTAGATATTGGTTGTCTCCCAAAAAGCGCTTTTCTTTAATGCCTTTTAGCTAGGCATGATGATTTCAATGATGCTCACATAAAAGAAAAGAATTGAAACATAGAGAGAGCATCATGAAGAATATGAATAGCACATTTAAATCTAACCCACTTCCTATGCCTAGGGATTTTTTGAGCACATAATTTATAGGAACAAGAATCAACTAGCATAGGAAGGCAAAACAAGTATAACTTCAAAACTTTAAGCACATAGAGAGGAAACTTGGTATTATTGCAACTCCTACAAGCATAAATTACTCCCTCATAATAATTTTCAGTAGCATCATGAATGAATTCAACAATATAACCATCACATAAAGCATTCTTTTCATGATCTACAAGCATAGAAATTTTTCTACTCTCCACATAAGCAAAATTCTTCTCATTCGGAATAGTGGGATCACTAATTCCTAAAGTTGACACTCTTCCAAACCCACTTTAGATGATAGTATTATTCATACTCCAAAAGATATAACTGAAGTTCATGGAGCATTCTATAACTAATATAGACTAACCAATATCCAAGCTCAAAATATGTAAGTGAAGCACACGAAGCATTCTATAAAACCATACTCAAAAGATTTAAGTGAAGCACAAAGAGCAGTTCTATAAGATCATACTTAAAAGATATAAGTGAAGCTCATGAAGTATTCTATAAATAAATGAAGGGCTAACTCATACTTGCATGGTTCTTAAAGGAAAAAACAGAAACACAAAGGACACAAATCATGTGAACAAAACAAAAACCGAGGTATACAGATATTTGTTGAAGAAGAAAGATGGGATGCCAACCGGGGCATCCCCAAGCTTAGATGCTTGAGTATCCTTTGAAATATTTACTTGGGGAGCCCTGGTAATACCCAATCTTGAACTCTTGCCTCTCTTTATTTTTCTCATATTGATAGCTCCTCGATCTTCGAACACTTCATCCACACAAAACTTTAACAAAAACTTTGTGAGATCCGTTAGTGTAATAAAGTAAACTACCACTTTAAGGTACTGTAATGAACTCATTCTTTATTTATATTGGTGTTAAAACTACTGTATTCCAACTTATCTATGGTTCATACCCCCCGATACTAGCCATAGATTCATCAAAATAAGCAAACAACACGCGAAAAACAGAATCAGTCAAAAACAGGACAGTCTGTAGTAATCTGGAAGTTTAGTAAACTTCTGTAACTCCAAAAATTATGAAATAAATGTGAAAATTTGAAATTTGTTTACATAAGTAATGTTCAAAAAGTTTCATACCCATTTGAACTTCCAGTAAAAAATGTAAAATCACGCGCTACAGCCAAAGTTTCTGTTTTTGTTCTGCACATAGTAAACAAGCAATCTAATCATCCTAAAACCAAAGCTTGGCACATTATTTTTATAACACAACGGATATGTACAAGGGGATAATTATTTACAGAGAAACTTCCAAGAAAAATTATACATTGTTTCCGTGAGCATGAACGCAAGTGCTCAAGGTCGACCCTCACTTCTTCAATGCATAACTTTCCAATCACTTGTCTTTTTGAAAAACTTTTTTAGGCATGAGAGGCAAGTATTTTTTTTTTTGCATTTTACTTCTTTAATTTTTTTTGTATGTATCACTCACAACTAAATAGAAACAAAAAGGAAAAATAAAATCTAATTAGTGAAGAAAGCAAACAAGCACACACGAGAATATCAACCCCACACTATTGCTCCCCGGCAACGGCGCCAAAAAAGAGCTTGATAATCCCCAAGTGCAGGGAATCATCGTAGCAATTTCCAAAGGTGGAATTGATAAGTATGGAGTGTCGAACCCACAAGGATCTAAAGGTAAGATCAATATTCTCTCAAGTCCTATCTGCCACTGATACGACTGTACGTACACCGAACGTTTGCTTCAACTAGATACGAGAAGTAAAACTATGTTGTGGGTATGAAGAGGATAACTTTGCATGATATCGGAGAGCTAAAATATAAAAGTAGGTGATGTTATCATAAATTTAGAATATATTACTAAATATTATAAATATAGATGTGGAATAATGATGGATTAGTGTGCGGAATTATCCTAGACAATTGTTAACAAGATCGGTAGTCGTCATTGCAATTTCATATGAGGGAGAGGCATAATCTAACATACTTTCTCTTCTTGGATCATATGCACTTATGATTGGAACTCTAGCAAGCATCTGCAACTACTAAAGATCATTAAGGTAAAACCCAAGCATAGCATTAAAGCATCAAGTCCCCTTTATCCCATACGCCACAACCCCCTCACTCGGGTTTATGCTTCTGTCACTCAAGCAACCCACTATAAGTGAATCATGAACGTATTGCAACACCCTACATCGAGAATCCCTCACACTTGCACGACACGGAGGGAACAATAGGACAGCACCAAAATAAAACATACAACTCGTACCAATCTAGATCATCAATCAACCCAAAGACAAAAGATATCTACTCAAAACATCATAGGATGGCAACACATCATTGGATCATAATATGTGGCATAAAGCACCATGTTCAAGTAGGGATTACAGGGGGGTGCGGGAGAGTGGACCGTGTAAAAGAGATGAGAATGGTGATGATGATGGTGATGTTGATGAAGACGATCACGCGGCGATGATTCTCCTCCTGATGGCACTCCGACGCCACCGAGAGAGAGAAGGAGAGGGCCTCCCCCTTGTGTTTCCTCCTCCATGGCCTCCCCCCTGGATGGGAAGAGGTTCACCCTCTGGTTCTTGGCCTTCATGGCGATGATGGTCCCTCTGAGATCCTTCCCCATGGCCTCCGGTGATGATGGCCCCCTCCGACAGGGTGCTAGAGAGGGCCTAGATTGATTTCTCGTGGCTACAGAGGCTTGCGGCGGCTTCCGATCTAGGTTATTTTCTGGAGGTTTCTATATTTATAGGAATTTTTGGCGTCGGTTAGGGGGGTCTCCGAATCGTCCACGAGATATGGGCCCACGCCCACGGGGGGTGGGCGCGCCCCCACCCTCGTGGACAGCTCAGGACTCTTCTGGCCCAACTCTTTTACTCCAGGGGCTTCTCTTGGTCCAAAAAAAATCATCAAAAATTGGCACGTCAATTGGACTCCGTTTGGTATTCCTTTTCTGTAAAACTCAAAAACAAGGAAAAAACAGAAACTGGTGTTGGGCTCTAGGTTAATAGGTTAGTCCCAAAAATCATATAAAATAACATATAAATGCATATAAAACATCTACGATGGATAATATAATAGCATGAATACTTCATAAATCATAGATACGTTGAGGACGTATCACATCCCCTCTTTCGTCTTCAATCCGTCGGTAGATTTATTTGAGGCTATATTTTTGTTCACCACATGATATGTGTTTTTCTTGGAGCGTCATTTTATTTTATTAGACTTTGCTTGCTGTCATTTAGAATAAGGTTTTGTATCTTTTATTTCAATAAAAGTTTCAAGGATAGCCTTCACCATGCTGAATTTGCAAATATATGAGTTGTTGTTCCAAAACAAAAAGTTTTCTATGATTGTCCGAATATTTGTGAATAGTCAGAACATGATAAAATCTTGAAATTTTTACACAATGAGTAACAACAGATTTTTTATCACTACAAAAAAAATACACTTGATGATACATGTTTGTCACAGTAGGTCATGTTTTTTGTCATGCATGTACATCCATGATGATTTTATGTCAGAATCAAGATAGTCATACATGTGATGTCGTAGAAGTGTTCCATGACATTAACAAAATTATAATCACGGAAGTGTCCACTTCCATGACGATAAATCACGCATCATAGAAGTGCTTTGGTCAAGGGTGACCGACACATGGCATCCACCGTAACGAGTCGCCGTTAAGCTATCGGGTCCGGTTTTTGATCTGATACCCCGTTAAGAGCCCAGACCAATGGTGATTTTCCACGTGTAAATTTCTCATTGTCCGAAGGAAACACGTGTCAGCTCGTCATTGGGTCAGATAGGCGCCTATGATATGTCAACACGTGCGAAGGCCTAACACTAGCCCATTTAGCTTGCAAAGGCCGGCCCGTTTGACTTGGTCAAAAGTTAGCGGGACAGCCCATGAAAAGCCTGTTAATGGTCTGTTTGCATATAGCCCATTTTACGGCTTGGTAACTCACGACCCATTAGGGCCTTCCCAAAATCGGCCTAACAGCATCATGTGGGCCATCGAATATAACACCAGCCCGTTTCACTTCGGCCCATGTATGGCCCATGACGTCTTTCGGCCCATATGAGGCCTTCTGTATCTTTAGGCCCTTTAGTGGCCCACGGTGACTCTGGCGCATAATGAACAGTAAATTTCTTTGTATCCATTAACGACCCATGATTTCCATGGGCCATTTCCAGCCCGTGTTAGCTTTCGGCCTACTGATGGCCCATACGTTCTTGGGCTCCTTTACGACCCTCGACTACTTCCGGCCTGTTAGTGGTCCGTTCCCCTAATGGGCCAAATACAACCCGTGGCTAGAATCAGCCTGTTTGTGGTTTGTTAACCTGTTGCGCCGTTTCCAGCCCATCCTATATTCTCGTCCATTAACGACCCGTTATGCCTGTGATGGAATTAAGCCTTTGTTGTCTTCCAGCCTATTAATGGCCCGTTACAGTGCTGGCCCGATACCAATTACGCCCGTTTACAGCCCATGTGGACCCATTTATCTGACGACCCGAGGCCCACCGATTCTACAGCCTGTTGGAAGCCCATTTATCGAACGGCCCGTTGGAGGCCCATTTATCCAACGGTCCGTTTATGCCCATGGTTGTTGCGGCCACTAGCAAACCAGGGAAAAAGAAGATTAGGAAATAAATAAGCCCGAAACTAACACTAGGCTATTAAGGCAAACACAGATTACATCCACTGGGCATCAAAGTTCACCACCAGCGCAAATATAGGGAACACCCTGCAATATACAAAAATGGCTTGATCTTTTCTTCAGCCGGTGGCTGCACCTTAAGAACAATTTTTTTATCGCAACAAAACAAATTACAACCATAAAACAAAAGGAAGGTTGGCATGAAAGTTAACAGTCTGGCAGATAAATGCACCACCAGAAGTTCAGAATCTTAGTTCATTTGACCTGACTGATATGTTTTCATGTTGTATTGTCCGATGGAGCACCATAACCTTCACCTTCATTTCTCCTAGGCTCCCGAACAACATAGGAAATGTCTAATAGTCTGGTTTCAAAACCATGCATATCTTGACGACATCGAACAATGGTTGTCCTTGTTTCAAAAAGGGTCTCTGTTAGGGAATGGACTTGTGTCTGGAGCACAGATATAACATTGTTTTGAGCTTGCATATCTTGATCATGAGGTAGTTTCGACGAGATTGCCTTAACAACCAACCCAGTATTATGAAGGAACGTGCTTTTGGCACTGTTAGTAGACAGGTAATGACCCACTGCAGCAATAGGTGACATTGCATTTATAGTTGCCTCTTCACCTTTAGAAGGTGGCGGTTCCACCATTTTTTCCATAGCTTGCTAAAAAGTTGAGTTTTTACATTAGTACTACCAGAACAGAAGATATTAAGTACACAACAAAACCGAACAAAATAGCTTTGGTCTATATACAAAACTTATTTTTGTGAACACGTGTAAATATATTAGTTGTATTTTGCTGCAAAGTACATAATAAAACCAGGTTCCAAACATATGACTATGTACCATGGCTAATGTATTGTGTATTTCTTCACATTGGATTGACATCTAAGGATAAAGAGACAAAGTTTATAATACAGTAAGCATAGTATGACATCATTCATATCACAAAACAACTGAGAACAGACAAAAAGGCAATTGTAACATTGTGTGGGCAAGTCCAGCACGGACTAAATTACATATCAAGATCAAAGGAACATCACTCCTCTCTTTTAAACCTTGTAAGGTGAAATGATACGCTAAGAAAATTGTGTGTAAAGTAAAAAGAGTAAAAGACATTGGCTGCAAACCATGCAGTTCAATGCACGAGGATTAAGGACTTACAACAACGGCTTTTACTAGTGTAGTCATGCCCCTCGTCTTGCTGGTTTGACAGTCCTTGAAGATATCCATAACAATTGGTTCAGGTGCTTTTTGGTCCTTGCGGGCTTTCCTCTGCATTTGGAACAACTCAATATAGATCTGATAATACGGCACAGCGAAAAGAGTGAAACAACAGCTAATTACAAGAGCCTCCTAGTGTGCAATATAGCTACGAGATCCTGTCGTTTGTTGGAATTTCACTTTCGTACGGTTGGCCTTGTTCTTTGAATCGTTCACCTACAAGAAGATAGATTTGTGAGGCACATGCGTAAATAGGAGTTCAACATGTGATCTGATCACATACATATAACGTACTTGATACTTTGGATCAGACCAGTGTTTAATGAGGCCTCTCCAATCTTCATCCGATATATTTTCCACTGGAGATGTTTGGGCAAGTTCATAGTTAGCCTTGCCTTCAAAGTGAGTTTTCCTCAAGTTATAACGATATTGTCGTAGAGAAGACTTGAAAACATGGGTGCAAGCTTGTCTGGTTGCATCATCTTGGTTATCCAACTTGAACCTCATCTGTTGAAAATTATGGAGTCTCATTATCAGCAACCTAGAAAGTATGGGACAGAGCAAGACAATATTACAAGTCTCCATACATAACCATACTTATAGATAAATGGTCGAGGAAGGTGTTGAACTGGATTTCGTCTTTTTCATTCCTGTACTGAATCCATGTTAGGAGGATACATAACCATACTTCCTCCTCTGCATGACACCTAACGGCAACCGCTGCCTCTGATACTAACTTGGCTTACTCTATAGCATCACGTGGCCTTTTTAAACCTGCCTCAAAAAGGATCTCCATTCTTCCTCCTCTAGATTTAGTTAACCTATCTAGCATTATCCCTGATGTTTGTTTACTCTTGCGCCTAGGTGCTAGTCCAACAACAAACATAGGAAGTGTTAGTGTACATCAAACTATGAGACTACATATAAAGAAGCATGCAACTGTAACTTGACTCCAGCAACTACCTTCTAGTTTTTGAAGCTCACAAGTTTCATCTGATCTTGCCAACTCATATTGTGTCAAGAGTACTTGGGAAGTAGTGTCAGGTGGCAAGGGAGCTTGGGAACGTGCTACTACCTCAGTTGACGCATGAGTAACTCGTGCAGCTGGTGGTACGTTGGAAGGTGTTGCAACAACTAGGGTTGTCTTTGGTTGTTTGGTGGCAACTATTTGTTTCTATTTGGATAGTTTTGCAGCTAGTTTAGCACGGGATACCGCGTTTGTACAAGTTTCTGCTGGATTTTGACCTTCTATTGCACCACCAGTACCAGCAGAATCTGCATTATTCGGCTGCTTCTATTTCCGTGTGTCCTTAGTACTAACACCATCCCCTTTCATTTCGTCTTCCTTCCTATTTCTCTGTGCCATGTTAAGTCAAGTCGACAAGAAAAAGGAATAAAAATTTAGTTCTTCAGAACACATTGATGCGTGATAAAAATGAACTGAACTTTGATGTTAGACAACCACATGATAGGAGGATGTAATATGTACGAAAAACAGGATGTCATGAGATAATCAGAACTATGACGAGTAAACTAAGCAGGCGGCATTTCAATAAATTAGAAGAAATGCAATGGAAGGTAGACACCATATAAAAGATTCTACAAATATCACTCTGCCAAGTTAACAGTGTCTTGTCATAACTAGCATTTATACAAATGTGAAGCAGTACAAGAAATAAATCATATGCAAGATGCAAACAACATCACACTACCAAGTTAAAGGTTTCTCATCATTAGTGCCATTGCATATTCATAGCAATGCATATTCACAACTTATGATGTGTAAACTAAGCAGAAGGGATTTCAACAAATTAGAAGCAATGAAAGCTATACACCATATGTAAGACGGAACGAATATCACTATATCAAGTTAAGACTGTCTCGTCATTAGCGCCATTTCAGCAAATTAGTAGTACAAGCTAGAAAATAATGCGATATGTAAACTATATCATACTCCCAAGTTAAACGTGTCTTGTGAAAAGTGATTGTTGCAGTTTACACAACAGTAGTACTTTGATGTAAGAACATGGTGTGATAGACAGATATTGTATGTTCTAGAAACAGGAACAGGTATGATATGAGGATGTAATATGTACGAAAAACAGGACAGCATGGCATATTCACAACTAAGTGTGTAAACTAAGCAGAAGTAATTTAATCAAATTACAAGCAATACAAGTGAGACACCGTATGGAACATGCAAGACAATATCACACTTCCAAGCTAGAGAAAGCACCTTGGATGCTGGTTTCGCCAGAAGACCGCCATCAGTCCTTGCCTTATTTTTTTCCTTCCTTTTTCTTAATTGCATTTTCTTGTCAAGTCAAACCCACAAGAAAAATGAATAAAAATTCGCTTTTCAGAACTCATTGATGCAGGATGCTGACGAGCACTACTTTAATGTAAGGCAACCGCATGATAGGATGATTGAATGTGTAAGAAAAAAGGACAACATTGCATATTCAAAGCTATGATGTGTAAACTAAGCAGAAGGCATTTCAACAAATGAGAAGCAATGAAATCTAGACACCATATGAAAGATGTAACGAATATCACTCTACCAAGTTAAAATTGTCTAGTCATAAGTGCCATTTCAACAAATTAGAAGTAGTACAAGCTAGAAAAGAATGCGAGATGTAACCTATATCACACTCCCAAGTCAAACGTGTCTTGTGATATGTGATCGTTGCAGGTTACACAACAGTATTGCTTTGATGTAAGAACAATGGTGTGATAGACAGATATTTTATGTTTTAGAAACAGGAACACGTGTCTGATTCACTAGTATAATGTTTAAAGTAAGCAGATGGAATTCAACAAAATTAGAAGCAATACAAGCTAGACATCATACATAACATGCAACCACATAAATAGTGCCAAGTTAGAGGGAGCACCTGTGATGGTGCACTAGGGGGGACGTGCTCATCATCAACACAGCTATGTTGAGTGTCTATGCATGTGTTGTCTTCCAAATCTTCTTGGGGGTGGCGGAGTAGAATCTGTAGAGGCCCTCTATTTGGAAAGAGCACCTGCATGGCAACATGCAGCTTCCAGGCCAACTCAGCACATGCCTGCGTGGTGGCATGCAGATCTTCATGGAGACTCCACCACCGCGCCACCTCAGCTGCTTGCCTGCCTACATGGCGCCGCATGCATCGCTGGCCAGGGCGCGTGTCGAAGCGAGGAGGAGCGGCGACGAACGGGACGAGCCTCGCTCCCATCCCTGATAAAGCAAGAGGACACCTAAGCTATGCATTAAATGCGCCTTTTCCTATAATACGAGCGATAAGCTCATAGCACTGTAGGCCTTTCCACCTCGTGTGTGCCATTGTGGCAGCCCCTTTCGACTATAAAAGGAGGCCCATGGCGTACTAGAGAGGGATTTGGCTCTTTTGAACCATGCAGCCACCGTAGCTAGTTCGAGAGCTCAAGAACACTCAATACATCCACCAAAGGAGGACTAGGGTTTTATGCATCCTCGCGGCCTGAACCTGGTTAACGATCCTTGTGCTGGTTACTAATCCTGCTCTTCTCACAACCCTGCGCCCCCGCAACCGTAGAAGGGATCCTCGTGATCCCATAGGTGTCGTTTCCCACCGACAGCAGCCAAGTAGATTTGAAAATAAAAAAAAGTTAGATCTTTTCTCTCCGCCATCTCCCTTCGTCGATTCCTCTCTCACACCCGCCTGGTTTTCCCTAATCTCTTCCCTCCGATCATCTGCCGACGAAGCATCCTCCATGCCCTAGCGCCCCCACATCCATGGGACGCCAGCGCGCCTCATCTGGTGTGACAGCCCGGTGTCTCCGCACTCACGACTGCCGGCTTGGGGTCAATGGTGATCCTTGCCCTCGGGACCTCGGCTTCGACGCCCACAGTTTAGTAAGGCTTGCCCCTCCTCCCCTTCGCTCTTACCCTTCCTGTTGCTTTGCTGCCTACCTATGTGCCTGCCGCACCTGACACGCGAGACCATGGGCATGACGCACACCGTTTCTATGCCCCTTGCCCCGACATCTTAGCGCTACCTCCAGCTGTTTGATGGAATCTATGACTCTCCGCTGTGGCAAGCAGCTGACACCTATCCCCAAGCATGGCCTCTGCACCGTTTTCCTAACCAAGTGAACATGGCGGGATTCTTGACTGTGCATTCATTATCTCTGGGAAGGACGGTCGCAATTGTGGGTTCCTTTCTAGGTTAAAATCCTAGTACATCTTCTGTGCTGATTGATATGCAAGTAGTGTGTGTCGCTTTAAGGTTAATATGCAAGTAATGTGTGTGCTTCAGGTATGAGGAGATGGAAGCACCACAATGAAACACAGTCGGGTTTGAGAAATAAAAGTTCATACAATCAAATTTGAGGCATGTCATCAATCTTCAGAGGTTTATTCGTGAATAATTTTAAACATTAACTTCTTATGGGGAAAAGGTGAGTGCCACAATCCTGAACCCCTGTTCATTTTTAGCTCTTCAAGGACCTGATTTAGCTTGCCTTGTGATTTCTATCTGGTGAATCACAAGCTAAAAGCATTCTGTTGTTTGCCTGCAACAAATCCTTTAGAAAAAAATTGCTTCCAATGAATGCTTATATTATCAGATTCTCCGAAGTAGGAACACAACAAACAACACCATATGGCAGTTTGGCACTACATTTATGATCAAATTCTTTGAAATAGGTACAAAGAAAATTACATGAAATTTATCCAAAATTAGGAGCTCTTTTTAACCACTGACATGAAATGCATTTTGAATTAAATAAAAATTATGCATTTAACTTTTAGCAGTGCTTGTGCAAGTCAGCTGTGTTATGCAATCACAAACTGAAAGGCTCAGACATATGGAAAAATGGCATCGCCTATGGGTTCTACCTACTTAATGCGTCAATAGGAGTAGGATCATGTCATGCACATCCGCTTGTGAGTTGTGAATAAATGGACTAATAAACGTTCTCAATTTTCACATGCAAGAAATCTGATAGTAGTTTTCCTGAGTTCCTGTAGTTTGATTGTGTTTTTATTCTACTGTCATGAAAGTTAACAATGGGTTCTAGCTTATTCAGAGGTTCTATCCTTAGAAGTTCAGAATTTGCCTGAATCCTTCTTGTGGAAGTTGTGCAGAATCCAAGAAAATTTCTTCTCATCATAATCACTTTGGTTTCCTACTATTGAACCAACTATACACACCACTCTAGTACATCCACTGTCCACTTATCTTCTATTCCTACATATTTGTTCATATCTAATTCTTAGGTGGCTCATAAGGCATAACTGGAAAACACTGACAAGACCCTCTTTCTGGTATCTCCAATTTTGATCCACACTCAAGAAAGAATACATGTAGAGCTACTCTTGACTCCTCTCTATATATGTATTACAGGAACATTAGTACTATTGGACTTTTTTGTTCAGTTAACAAAAAATGTTAAAACTATGTGTATGGATGTCCAGCAGTGCAAACGATGATATGACCTATGTATATCTTTAGGTATCACTTTGTGCTTCAGTATAAAACATGACATCCTGATGTACTATGTAATATGCGGCGTATTTTAGAAGTGGTTTATGGAGAAAAATAATTTCTCTACAGGCATGCTGTATTTATTACATTATCGTGAGATTTTTGTTCTGCCCTGTACATGTGTATACAGTAAATGGTAAAAAAACTATACACGTGTTGCTAGATAATTCTATTGAGCACGCGTGACCAGCAATTCGAGAATAGCGCCAAAACAACCTAATTATTGTATATTTTTATAAACGGGATATTTTATATTCTATATTCTAATTGCATGCCTCCAATAACTAAAGGTGGAACTAGTGACCATGATTTGATTGTATTCTCACCGCATTCTTGATTTTTAGAGATGTGCTTATCATTGTAATTTGGGATATGTATAAACAAAATCCATGTCCATGTTGCCCAAGACGAACTTTGATTAGCGCACAGGTAAGTACCGACCTAGCATATAAAATTCATGTTGTTAGCTTTGGAAATGAATTGTCAGCAATGTGTAATGATCCACATTGGAAAAATATGATCAGTTGACACAGGAATTCAAAAATGTCAAAATTATTGGTCATGTTGTTGGATTAGTTATCTCATGGGCTTCAACCTTTGTATGTTGCTTCTATTTAGATTATATTGCTCTATTAACTTCATTTTTTTCTTCTTCTCTAATGATATATTACTCATGTTAGCATTTTGCTGTTGTAGATTGCCCAGATGAATGGATGGTGCATGGCTAAGTTGATTGCAAGGTGGAAAATGGGGCTAGTAGAAGATAGTTATCCATTAATGTTATATAATTTCATTTTCATGGTCAATGTATAGAAATCATGTATACATACTTTGGATTGTGTCCATGTAATGCAACCAATTCTATTTAATATATGATATCTTACTTTTTACTGGATCTGGGTTCATGTGTACTATCAATTTTGGTGTAGTAAATATTGCTAGTAGTATATAAAATACTAACAGAGAATGTTTGTACGAATTTGTTATGTGCATTTCAAAATTAGCATGTGTAGGTTCCCAGCAACGTGTTGCGTAAAGTTATGTGCATTTCAAAATCAGCGTGTGTAGGTTCCCAGCAACGTGTAGCTTACGCAAAAACGCATACAAAGTGTTGTTAGGCTGCAACTAGATACGTTGCTACCTTGCAACGCTTCTTCGCATCGATTACCAACGCAATTATATCCGTTGGTGTAGACCCTTGCAACGCCACCAACGACAACGCATAATAATCCGTTGGTGTAGACCTTAGCAATGACTATAGGGACATACAACAATGCATCGATGCGTTGCTAAAGGGGGGTTCCTGTTGTAGTGCAACTAGATCCATAATCTAGTGCGCAAGCTCTCAACATGTCCACCAGAATCTGATTGACTCTCTCGGTCTGTCCATCTGTCTATGGATCAAAGGTTGTACTGAACTCTAGCCTGGTACCCAAAGTTTCATGCAACTGATTCCAAAAATTTGAAGTAAACTGTGTTCCTCTATCTGATACAATGGTCCTAGGGACTCCATGCAGACATACGATCCTGGTCATGTATATCTTTGCCAACTTAGCACTCATATAAGTTGTCTTCACAGGGATGAAATGGGCTACTTTCGTCAAACAATCAACTACAACCTAGATAGAGTCATAGCCTGAACGAGTCCTAGGTAATCCAGTGATAAAATCCATGCCAACTTTATCCCACTTCTATTCGGGTAACGACAATGGTTGTAGCAATCCTGTTGGTTTCTAATGCTCTGCCTTAACTCTCTAACATACATCACATACTGCCACATACTCGGCAATATCCTTCTTCATTCCTGTCCACCAGAAACTTTCCTTCAAATCAAGATATATCTTGGTGTTGCCTGGGTGAATCGAGTAAGGAGAATCATGAGCCTCCTGAAGAATCAACTTCCTGATCTCAGGGTCATTAGGCACATAAATGTGATCCTCAAACCATAAGGTGTCGTGCTCATCCTCACGAAATCCTTTAGACTTTCCTTTACTCATCCTTTCCTTTATCTCAGCAATCTCCTTGTCTGTCTTCTAGGCTTCTATGATCTTACCCAACAAAGTGGACTGAATTTCCAATGCTGCAACATAACCTCTCGGAACTATCTCCAAGCGTAGCTCTTGAAGGTCGTCTGTTAACTCCTTAGGTAATCCTCTGGTTATGAGCGTGTTAACATAACTCTTGCAGCTCAACGCATCTGCTACCACATTGGCCTTTCTAGGATGATAATGCAATCTCATATCATAATCTTTTATGAGCTCCAACCATTTTCTTTGCCTGAGGTTCAACTCCTTCTGCGTGAAGATGTACTTCAAACTCTTATGATTCGTGTAAACATCGCAATAGTTTCCGATGAGAAAATGTCTCCATGTCTTGTGTGCATGCACTACGACTGCTAACTCCAAATCCTGCATAGTATAATTCAACTCGTGTGGTCGAAGATGTCGTGAGGCATATGAAACAACTCTACCTTCCTGCATAAGCACTCCTCCAAGTCCTCGGCGCTAAGTGTCGCAATACACTTGGAAATCCTTGCGTTGGTCTAGGAGAATCAACACTAGGGCTGTAACCAAACGTTTCTTCAACTCCTGAAAACTGGCCTCACAATCCTCCGTCCATTTAAACTTGGTGTCCTTCTTCAATAACTCTGTCATGTGCTTCACTATCTTGGAAAAATTCTAAATAAATCTCCGGTAATAACCTGCGAGTCCAAGAAAACTTTTCATCTCTCCCACCGAGGTGGGTGCCAACCATTTAGTGATAGAAGCAACCTTGGTAGGGTCTACTGCTATTCCTTCTCCAGATATAAAATGTCCGAGAAATCCAATTTCCTTCAACCAAAACTCACATTTGCTGAACTTGGCATACAACTGATGTTCCCTGAGCTTCTCGAGTACCAAACGCAAATGCTCCTTACACTACTAGGGAAAAGCCTATACACAGAATCTTACTAGTAGCGAGGGTTAAAAACCCTCGCTACTGCTACTTACTAGTAGCGCAGGTTTTTAAACCTCGCTACTACTAAGTAGATAGCAGTAGCGCGGGTTTTTAACACTCGCTACTACTAAGCGGTCTCTACCGTGCCCCCGGGACATGCCATAGTAGTAGCGCGGGTTTTTAACCCTCGCTACTACTAAGGGAGATAGTAGTAGCGCTAGTTTTTAGCCCTCGCTACTACTAAGTGGTGCCATAGCAGTAGCGAGGGTTAAAAACCCGCGCTACTACTAAATGTCCCATTTTCAAACTCTACCCCCCCTCCCAGTGGATCGCCTTTTCAGTTTTTAAAAAAATAAAAGAAAATGATAAAAATGTCAAAAAAATAAAAGAACATAAGTTTCCCATGTGATATGTGGTCTAGTTGTTGGGAAAATTTGCAAATAGGAATTTCGACTTTATTTGCAAAATCTCTCGAGAATTTGTAAAAATGGGCATAACTTTTGCATACTAACTCGGATGAAAAAGTTTTTTATATGAAAAATCATCTACTCGAAAAGTTACATCCGAAAAACCCCGTTAAACATTTTTGAAATCCTCAAAAACCTAATAGAAAAAAGTTATGGGGCTTTTAAGATCTGGAGGCAAAAAAATAAAAAAAATCAGTTTTTTTTTAATTTTTGTTAAATCTGGTCAAACTATGGTCAAACTAATTATTCAAGAATATTAGTGTTACTAAATAATTATTTTAGTTTTTTTGAATTTTGGTGAAATCTGGTCAAACTATGGTCAAACTGTGGTCAAATCTGGTCAAACTATGGTCAAACTATGGACAAACTAATTATTCAAGAAATATTAGTGTTACTAATTTTTTAGAACAATAGTTTCAAACTCAAATGGTGAAATGTGTGACTTCATGCTCAAGCTAAATTCTTGAGGTTAATAGGATTGACATCTTACTATTGTCAGGAAAACAACAAGTGTAGACCTGGAAACGAGGGAGAATAGAACCCGGAAGTTATGCGTGCTCAGGTTGGAGTAGTGAGAGGATGGGTGACCGTCCGGGAAGTTAGATGATTTGGAATGATGAGGGGTGATTAGAGATTAAATTGAGCAGCGATGAGGGGTGAATAGAGATTTGAGGTTAAAATAATTCAGAAATTTGAAAATTAGGGAAAAAATTGAATTTTTTTTCGAAAAAATTCAAAAAACAAAATCAGAGATTAGAGATTAGTAGTAGCGCGGGTTGGCACCCGCGCTACTGCTAAAGGACGTAGTAGTAGCGTGGGTCATACCCGCGCTACTGCTATACGTTAGCTGTAGCGCCGGCACCCGCGCTACTAATAGGCCCAAAACCCGCGCTGCTGCTAGGCTTTTCCCTAGTAGTGTTATGCTCTTCTTCATTCTTCGAGTAGACCAATATGTCATCAATGAACACCATGACGAACTTATACAAAAACTACATGAACACTTTGTTCATCATACTCATGAAATAGGCAGGGGAATTAGTCAAACCAAATGACATAACTGTCTACTCATATAGCCCATACCTCATAGTAAAAGCTGTCTTAGGTATATCCTGCTCTCGGATCTTCAACTGGTGATAACCTGATTGAAGATCAATCTTGGAGAAACCTTTAGCTCCTTGCAACTGGTCAAACAAATCATTCATCATCGGCAGAGGGTATTTGTTCTTGATTGTCACCTCATTCAGCGCACGATAATCAACAACCATCCTCAAAGATCCATCCTTCTTCTCAACTAGAAGCACTGGGGCTCCCCAAGGTGATGAACTTGGTCGAATGTAACCTTTCTCCAGTACCTCCTTTATCTATTTCTTAATTTCCTCGAGATCCTTTGCAGGCATCCGATATGGTCTCTTTGATATTTGTTCGGTGCCTGACAATAACTCAATCAAAAACTCAATGTCTCGATCCGGTGGCATGCCTAGTAATGATACGTCTCCAACGTATCTATAATTTTTGATTGTTCCATGCTATTATATTATCTGTTTTGGATGTTTAATGGGCTTTACTATGCACTTCTATATTATTTTTGGGACTAACCTATTAACTGGAGACCCAGCCCAAATTGCTATTTTTCTTGCCTATTTCAGTGTTTTGCAGAAAAGGAATATCAAACGGAGTCCAAACGGAATGAAACCTTCGGGAGAGTTGTTTTTGGAACAAACGCAATCCAGGAGACTTGGAGTAGATGTCAGGGAAGCAACGAGGTGGCCACGAGGGTCCAGGGCGTGCCCCCACCCTCGTGGGCCCATCGTGGCTCCCCTGACCGACTTCTTTCGCCTATATATACTCATATACCATGAAAACATCGGGGAGCACAATAGATCGAGAGTTCCGCTGCCACAAGCCTCTGTATCCACCAAAAACCTCTCGGGAGCCCGTTCCGGCACCCTGCCGGAGGGGGGATCCCTCACCGATGGCCATCTTCATCATCCCGGTGCTCTCGGTGACGAGGAGGGAGTAGTTCACCCTTGGGGCTGAGGGTATGTACCAGTAGCTATGTGTTTGATCTCTCTCTCTCTCTCTCATGTTCTTGAGATGGTACGATCTTGATGTACCGCGAGCTTTTCTATTATAGTTGGATCTTATGATGTTTCTCCCCCTCTACTCTCTTGTAATGGATTGAGTTTTCCCTTTGAAGTTATCTTATCGGATTGAGACTTTAAGGATTTGAGAACACATGATGTATGTCTTGCATGTGCTTATCTGTGTTGACAATGGGATATTCACGTGATCTACTTGATGTATGTTTTGGTGATCAACTTGCGGTTTCGGTGACCTTGTGAACTTATGCATAGGGGTTGGCACACGTTTTCGTCTTGACTCTTCGGTAGAAACTTCGGGGCACTCTTTGAAGTACTTTGTGTTGGTTGAATAGATGAATCTGAGATTGTGTGATGCATATCGTATAATCTTGCCCACGGATACTTGAGGTGACATTGGAGTATCTAGGTGACATTAGGGTTTTGGTTGATTTGTGTCTTAAGGTGTTATTCGAGTATGAACTCTATGATAGATCAAACGGAAAGAATAGCTTCATGTTAGTTTACTACGGACTCTTGAATAGATCGATCAGAAAGGTAACTTTGAGGTGGTTTCGTACCCTACAATAATCTCTTCGTTTGCTCTCCGCTATTAGTGACTTTGGAGTGACTCTTTGTTGCATGTTAAGGGATTGTTATATGATCTAATTATGTTATTATTGTTGAGAGAACTTGCACTAGTGAAAGTATGAACCCTAGGCCTTGTTTCCTAGCATTGCAATACCGTTTTTGCTCACTTTTATCATTAGTTACCTTGCTGTTTTTATAATTTAAGATTACAAAAACCTATATCTACCATCCATATTGCACTTGTATCACCATCTCTTCGCCTAACTAGTGCACCTATACAATTTACCATTGTATTGGGTGTGTTGGGGACACAAGAGACTCTTTGTTATTTGGTTGCAGGGTTGTTTGACAGAGACCATCTTCATCCTACGCCTCCCACGAATTGATAAACCTTAGGTCATCCACTTGAGGGAAATTTGCTACTGTCCTACAAACCTCTGCACTTGGAGGCCCAACAACGTCTACAAGAAGAAGGTTGTGTAGTGGACATCAAGCTTGGGGATGCTATGTTTGATGAAGATGATATGTTTAGTCCCCCAAGTTTTGATGAGCAAATATATTATGATGAAAGCATGCCTCCTATGTATGCTATAAAGAATAAGGATAACCATGAAACTTGTCATCATGATTTTTATTTTCCATTGTATTATGCTTCACATGATATTTATTTTGTTGAGTTTGCTCCCACTACTATTCGTGAAAAGAAATTTGCTTATGTGGAGAGTAGTAGATTTTCATGAAAGTAGATCATGAAAAGAATGCTTGATGTGCTGGTTATATGATTGAATTCATTCATGATGCTATTGAAAATTATTATGAGAGAGGATCATATGCTTCTACATATTGCAATAATATCAAGTTTCCTCTCTATGTGTTGAAAATCTTGAAGATTTGCTTGTTTTGCCTTCCTATGCTAGTTGATTATTGTTCCATAAGTTGTTTTCTTACAAAATCCCTATGAATAGGATGTGGGTTAGACTTAAATGTGTTAGTCATATGCTTCATGATGCTCCCTTTACGTTTCAATTCTTATCTTTTATGTGAGCATCATTGAAATCATCATGCCTAGCTAGGGGCGTTAAACGATAGCGCTTGTTGGGAGGCTACCCAATTTTATTCTTGTTCTTTGATTTTTGTTCCTGTTTAGTAATAAATAATTCATCTAGCCTCTGGTTAGATGTGGTTTTATGTTTTAATTAGTGTTTGTGCCAAGTAGAACCTTTGGGAAGACTTGGGTGAAGTCTTTGCGATCTTGCTGTAAAAAACAGAAACTTTTGCACTCACAATATTAGATTCCATTGTTTACTGGAGAGTGATTTTAGGTTGATTCTTTTTTAAAATTATTAATAGACAAATTCCTAAGGTCCACCAATTTATTTCAGAATTTTTGGAGTTACATAAGTATTATAATGATACAGATTACTACAGACTGTTCTGTTTTTTGACAGATTCTGTTTTTCATTGTGTTGTTTGCTTATTTTGATGAATCTATGAGTAGTATCGGAGGGTATGAACCATAGAGAAGTTGGAATACAGTATATATTACACCAATATGAATTTAGAATAAGTTCACAACAGTACCTAAGTGGTGGTTTTATTTTCTTATACTAACGGAGCTTATGAGTTTTCTGTTGAGTTTTGTGTTGTGAAGTTTTCAAGTTTTGGGTGAAGATTCAATGGAATATGGAATAAGGAGTGGCAAGAGCCTAAGATTGGGGATTCCCAAGGCACCCCAAGGTAATATTCAAGGACAACCAAGAGCCTAAGCTTGGGGATGCCCCGGATGGCATCCCCTCTTTCGTCTTCGTTCATCGGTAACTTTACTTGGAGCTATATTTTTATTCACCACATGATATTTGTTTTGCTTGGAGCATCATTTTATTTTGTTAGTATTGCTTGATGTTATTTATAATAATGTTGTGCATCTATATTTTCAATAAAAATGTCAAGGATAGCCTTTACAATGCTTATTTTGCAAGTATACATGTTGCTGATTCAAAACAGAAAGTTTATCGATGTTGCAAAAATTCCCTAGGAAAGTCAGAATATGATAAATTGTTGATTTTTTTTGCAAAATAATCTCTGATAAATTTTCTGCAGTGTAGTATTTTTCTAATAATTTTTGGTGTCAGGGAAGTACGACGAATCTTGCATTCTTTACAAGCTGTACTGTTTTGGCAGATTGCTGTTATGTTTGGATTGTTTGCATATGTTTGCTTGTTTAATGATTCTATTTTAGGATAGGAGTATTAAATATGCAGAGGCATTTAGTATGCAATTTTGAATAATAATTTTAGTGATTTGTTACAATAGAGAATGATAAGGTTATTGCGTTGATTTATACTAACTTATCTCACGAGTTCTTGTTGAGTTTTGTGTGGATGAAGTTTTTAAGATGTAGGGAAGCCCAGATATAAAAGGAATTAAGGAGACACAAAATCTCAATCTTGGGGATGCCCAAGGCACCCCTAATTAATATTTCAAGAAATCTCAAGCATCTAAAGCTTGGGGATGCCCCGGTAGGCATGCCACCTTTCTTCTTCAACAATTATCAGTTAGTATCGGTTGAACCTAAGTTTTTGCTTCTTCACATAATGTGTGCTATCCTTGAAATGTCATTTTTTGTTTTGCTTGATGTTTGAATAAAATACCAAGATCTGAAATTCTTAAATGTTAGAGAGTCTTCACATAGTTGCATAATTATTCGACTACTCATTGATCTTCACTTATATCTTTTGGAGTAGTTTGTCATTTGCTCTAGTGCTTCACTTATATCTTTTTAGAGCACGGTGGTGGCTTTATTTTGAAGAGATAGATGAACTCTCATGCTTCACTTATATCATTTTGAGTCTTAAACACTATGATCAATTTGATACTTGAAATTGTTTTGAGATATAAAGGTGGTAATGATAGAGTCATTCTAGTTGGGTAATTATGAAATTGAGAAATACTTGTGTGAAAGTTGGCAAGTCCCGTAGCATGCACGTATGGTAAAAGTTGTGTGAAAAATTTGAAGCATGGGGTGTTCTTTGATTGCCTTCCTTATGAGTGGAGGTCGGGATTGCACGATGGTTAACTCCTACCAACCCTTCGCTAGGAGCATGCGCAGTAGTACTTTGCTTCGAGGGCTAATAAACTTTTGCAATAAGTATATGAGTTCTTTATGACTAATGTGAGTCCATGGATTATACGCACTCTTACCCTTCCATCATTGCTAGCCTCTATGGTACCATGCATTGCCCTTTCTCACCTTGAGAGTTGGTGCAAACTTCGCCGGTGCATCCAAACCCCGTGATACGATACACTCTATCACACATAAACCTCCTTATATCTTCCTCAAAAGAGCCACCATACATACCTATTATGGCATCTCCATAGCCATTCCGAGATATATTGCCATGCAAACTTCCACCATTCCTTTTATTATGACACGTTCCATCATTGTCATGTTGCTTTTGCATGATCTTGTAGTTGACATCATATTTGTGGCAAAGCCACCTTTATAATTCTTTTATACATGTCGCTCTTGATTCATTGCATATCCCGGTACACCACCGGAGGCATTCACATAGAGTCATATTTTGTTCTAAGTATTGAGTTGTAATTCTTGAGTTGTAAATAAATAAAAGTGTGATGATCTTCATTATTAGAGCATTGTCCCAAATGAGGAAAGGATGATGGAGACCATGATTCCCCCACAAGTCAGGATGAGACTCCGGACTTTATGAAAAATAAAAGAGGCCAAAGAATCCCAAATAAAAAAAGAGGCCAAAGAAGCCCACCAAAAAAATGAGAGAAAAAGAGAGAAGGGACAATGTTACTATCCTTTTACCACACTTGTGCTTCAAAGTAGCACCATGATCTTCATGATAGAGAGTCTCCTATGTTGTCACTTTCATATACTAGTGGAATTTTTTATTATATAATTTGGCTTGCATATTCCAGTGATGGGCTTCCTCGAAATGCCCTAGGTCTTCGTGAGCAAGCAAGTTGGATGCACACCCACTTAGTTTCTTCTTGATCTTTCATACATTTATAGCTCTAGTGCATCCGTTGCATGGCAATCCCTAATCCTCATATAGACATCAATTGATGGGAATCTCCATAGCCTTTTGATTAGCCGCGTCAATGTGAGACCCTCTCCTTTTTTGTTTTCTCACATAATCCCTATCATCATACTCTACTCCACCCATAGTGCTATGTCCATGGCTTACACTCATGTATTGCATGAGGGCTGAAAAGGCTAAAGCGCGTTAAAAAGTATGAACCAATTGCTTGGCTGAAACTGGGGTTGTGCATGATGGGAGCATTTCGTGTGACGAAAATGAAGCATGGCCTAACTATATGATTTTGTAGGGACAAGCTTTCTTTGGATATGCTATTTTGATAAGACATGATTACTTGTTAGTATGCTTGAAGTGTTACTATTTTATGTTAATATGAACTTTTATCTTGAATCTTTTGGATGTGAACATTCATGTCACAATAAAGAAAGTTAAATTGAGAATTATGTTAGGTAGCATTCCACATCACAAATTCTGTTTTTATCATTTACGTACTCGAGGACGAGTAAGAATTAAGCTTGGGGATGCTTGATACGTCTCCAACGTATCTATAATTTTTGATTGTTCCATGCTATTATATTATCTGTTCTGGATGTTTAATGGGCTTTACTATACACTTTTATATTATTTTTGGGACTAACCTATTAACCGGAGGCCCAACCCAAATTGCTGTTTTTTTTCTATTTCAGTGTTTCGCAAAAAAGGAATATCAAACGACGTCCAAATGGAATGAAACCTTCGGGAGAGTTATTTTGGAACAAACGCAATCCAAGAGACATGGAATAGATGTCAGGGAAGCAACGAGGTGGCCACCAGGGTCCAGGGCGTGCCCTACCCCCCTGGGCGCGTCCCCACCCTCATGGGCCCCTTGTGGCTCCCCTGACCGACTTCTTTCGCCTATATATACTCATATACCCTGAAAACAATGGGGAGCACAATAGATTAGGAGTTCCACCGGCGCAAGCCTCCATATCCACCAAAAACCTCTTGGGAGCCCGTTCCGGCACCCTGCCGGAGGGGTATCCCTCACCGATGGCCTTCATCATCCCGGCGCTCTCCATGACGAGGAGGGAGTAGTTCACCCTCGGGGCTGAGGGTATGTACCAGTAGCTATGTGTTTGATCTCTCTCTCTCTCTCTCTCGTGTTCTTGAGATGGTACGATCTTGATGTACCGCGAGCTTTGCTATTGTAGTTCGATCTTATGATGTTTCTCCCCTCTACTCTCTTGTAATGGATTGAGTTTTCCCTTTGAAGTTATCTTATTGGATTGAGTCTTTAAGGATTTGAGAACACTTGATGTATGTCTTGCATGTGCTTACCTGTGGTGACAATGGGATATTCACGTGATCTACTTGATGTATGTTTTGGTGATCAACTTGCGGGTTCAGTGACCTTGTGAACTTATGCATAGGGGTTGGCACACGTTTTCATCTTGACTCTTCTGTAGAAACTTTGGGGCACTCTTTGAAGTACTTTGTGTTGGTTGAATAGATGAATCTGAGATTGTGTGATGCATATCGTATAATCATGCCCATAGATACTTGAGGTGAATTGGAGTATCTAGGTGACATTAGGGTTTTGGTTGATTTGTGTCTTATGGTGTTATTCTAGTGTGAACTCTATGATAGATCGAACGGAAAGAATAGCTTCGTATTATTTACTACGGACTCTTGAATAGATCAATCAGAAAGGATAACTTTGAGGTGGTTTCGTACCCTACAATAATCTCTTCGTTTGCTCTGCACTATTAGTGACTTTGGAGTGACTCCTTGTTGCATGTTGAGGGATTGTTATATGATCTAATTATGTTATTATTGTTGAGAGAACTTGCACTAGTGAAAGTATGAACCCTAGGCCTTGTTTCCTAGCATTGCAATACCATTTTTGCTCACTTTTGTCATTAGTTGCTGTTTTTATAATTTAAGATTACAAAAACCTATATCTACCATCCATATTGCACTTGTATCACCATCTCTACACCGAACTAGTGCACCTATACAATTTACCATTGTATTGGGTGTGTTGGGGACACAAGAGACTCTTTGTTATTTGGTTGCAGGGTTGTTTGAGATAGACCATCTTCATCCTACGCCTCCCACGGATTGATAAACCTTAGGTCATGCACTTGAGGGAAATTTGTTACTATCCTACAAAGCTCTGCACTTGGAGGCCCAACAACGTCTACAAGAAGAAGGTTGTGTAGTAAACATCAGGTAACTCCTTCGGAAATACATTAGGGTAATCCTTCACTAGTGGTACTTCCTCCTGAACAACTCCTGAGAAGGAATTCACCTGATTCCTCCTTGGCGCATGCCTTGATACATGCTTGATCCTCTTTCCTTCCGGGGTGGTGAGAAGAATTGATTTAATGGCGCAATCGATGTTTCCCTCATACTTGGATAGCCAATCCATGCCTATTATCACATCCAATCCTTGTGACTCCAGGACAATCAGGTTGATGGGGAAAACATGTCTACATATGGTTACTGGCAACTGATAGCATCCCCTACTAGACATATACTGAGCTCCTGGGGAACTTACTAACATAGGTGACATAAGGGCTACTGTTGGCAACTTATACTTATCCATCACCTGACCTTTGGTGAAGGGGTTGGGCTTCTTTGTAGAACCTCCATTGCCATTTCCATTTTTTGCTCCAGGACATTCAGTGGCATAATGTCCGGTCTTCCTGCACTTGAAACAAGTAATGTGGCTCAGATCCCTCTTGGCTGGTGTTGCGGGGTTGGAACGGGTCTGGTTGCTGCTTCCTCCATTCCCATTGCCATTGCAGACACGTAAGATTTGCACGAATAAGGGAAGAGGAGTACCATTTCCGGTTGCCAGTGGTGTGTCCTCCAGATGTCGCGACGATTTTCTTGTTTTTACCGGGGAACTGATGTTTTGGAGGAGGGTGGAGCCATAGGCGAACCCATCGCCAAATTGTTGATTGTGTTGCGGTGGCCGTCAATCAGCTGATGGGAAGCAGATCTGAGGCGGTGAAGGACGGCATAGCGGAAACAGCTCCGATGCGGTGGACGGTAGTGAAGTTGGAGCAGTAGCGGTGAGGTGCAGGACGGCGTGATTGAACTGGCTTGGGTACGGCGCACGTCGGCATCCTGGAGGCAGCTTGGCCTCGCCTTCAACTAGTAGTTGTGGAGGGCTCTCCGGTTGCGGTTGCGGTGGATGACAACATCGGGGTATCGGCTCCATCGTTATGGAGGAGGGCAGCGGTTGATGGGTGGGATGGGATGGTGGACGGAGGACGCCGGGGTTTCGCGGCTGGTGGAGAGGTAGTTTTGGTGCCCACTGTCATTGTCAAAACCGGCGGATCTCGGGTAGGGGGTCCCGAACTGTGCGTCTAAGGCTAATGGTAACAGGATGCGGGGGACACAATGTTTACCCAGGTTCGGGCCCTCTCTATGGAGGTAATACCCTACTTCCTTCTTGATTGATCTTGATGATATTAGTATTACAAGATTTGATCTACCACGAGATCATAGAGGCTAAACCCTAGAAGCTAGCCTATGATTATGATTGTTGTTGTCCTACGGACTAAACCTCTGGTTTATATGGACACCGGAGGGGGCTAGGGTTACACAGAGTCGGTTACAGAGAAGGAAATCTACATATCCGAATAGCCAAGCTTGCCTTCAACGCAAAGGAGAGTCCCACCCGGACACGGGACGAAGTCGTCAATCTTGTATCTTCATAGTCCAACAGTCTGGCATAAGCATGTAGTCCGGCTATCCGAGGACCCCCTAATCCTAGACTCCCTCAGTAGCCCCTGAACCAGGTTTCAATGACGATGAGTCCGGCGCGCAGATTGTCTTCGGCATTGCAAGGCGGGTTCCTTCTCCGAATACTCCAAAGAAGATCTTGAACACAAGAATCGTGTCTGGCTCTGCAAAACAAATTCCGCATACCACCGTAGAGAGCACAATATTCCACGAATCTAACCTGCTGACAACTTTTCCATAGCGTGACATCACGCCGCGGCCCAGTTATTATTCAAACCGTTTTACCCAACCTGGCACTACACGTCTTGCGAGACAGTTTTATTGGCACATCTTGTCTAAGCAGAGATCGTGTCCCCCTTATCACGGGATTCTCATCAATACGGGCATGGGTAACCCAACCGCACCATTAGTAAGACTCCTTGGTTTGGGCAAGTTCCAAATGGCCGCGCGGAGGATGCTTGACATTCTTCCTCTATATAAAGAGGTCAAGACCTGTCCTTCTATTTCCACGCCTGATCCTTCCCTTCCCTCCCCTCGAGTTCCAACACCCTAGGTTCGGTCCAAGCACTCCGGACCTTCAATCATGTCTGGATCCAACCTTCAAGGCCGGTGGATGGCCTCTTCTGTCATAGAGGAGGACATCAAGAATCTTAGGGAGGCTAGGTATCTGACCGCCGAAATCCTTCACAGGCTTCTTGCCCAAGGGCAGGTTATTCCTACTCCCAAACCCAATGACAGCATCGTATTCGTCTCCCACTTCCTTAGAGGGCTAGGCTTCGGTCTTCATCCCTTTGTTAGAGGGCTCATGTTCTATTATGGACTAGATTTTCACGATCTAGCTCCGAATCCTTCCTGCACATCTCAGCGTTCATCGTTTTGTGTGAGGCCTTCCTCCGCATTACCCCACACTTCAGCTTATGGCTCAAGACCTTCAATGTGAAGCCAAAGATGATCGATGAGCGACACGCGGAGTGCGGAGGTGCTATAATAAGCAAGGGCGTCGATGCTTTATGGCCAAAGGGTTCTTTCCCGGAAGTTTCTGACCTATGGCAATGGGAGTGGTTTTACATCACAGCACATCAAGGGAGGAAGTGGGCGGCCGCTCCGGCCTTCCGCTCTGCCCCTCTGCCACAACTTGCATCATGGGTAAACAAGGGGTTGGACTGGGGATCGGTTGATGACGTGCGGACATTGCAAAGCCGTATTCGGGATCTCCTCGGGAAGGATATCAATCCTGTCAAAGTAATTCAAGTAATGCTAGTTCATCGGGCCTTGCCATGTCAATGTCGATCTCTCCGTATGTGGGAGTTCAACCCAGAAGGACCACGTACTATTCAGCACTTCTTTGGCAGGACGCCCGAAGGAATGTATCAGTTATTCTTCGGAACACGAATAAAGTGTCCGGTCACCACAGAGGATGCGGGCCTCGACTGCAACCGTCTAGATACCCAGGTAAATAATTCCACGACCGAACATGCTGTCATTATACTTTGTCACAACATTACTCTAAAAAACCACCCTTGGCCAGGACTGGATAAGAAAGGCAGAGAGGATCAGGTGTTCGGCCCCTCTTCCCGAAGATTCGCCGGATCCTGTACTAACCAGGATGCTGGCTCGTGCACCTTATCAAGTGCCATCAGGGGAGGAAAAGGAGAGGAATGGGGTAGCCCAAGGCAGACATCATGCTGGAGGCACGTCACGCATCCTAACCGGGGAAATTAATACCCCCGTGTCGGAGGATGAACAGGGAGGAGAATCTAGCGTCCCCTCTCCCCACAGGAAGAAAAGGACCGCCCCTGAAGACTTAGAAGCAGAGGTCTCCAAACGAGCGAAGAAACCTTCATCAGGGGGCCCTGCCCCGGAGGGCAACATTGCTGCACAATGCCCACAGGGGGGCCAGCCGTTAACCAAGCCGTAAGTGAACAAAGGTACTTAGTAAGCATACCCCGTTCTTTTCCTGAGAATAACGACCGAGACATATGTTTTGCAGTTCGGCTCATAGCCTCCCTCCACAATGTTCATCCTCGGGGGATCTTCTTCCGGAGATGATGGAGAGCGAAACACCTCCTCATACTTCTCCACCTCATGAGGCGGACGATCCTGAGGTGTCGTCCAGGAGGATCTCTCCCGATCCGCAAAGGCCGGAAGGTAACTCTTCAGCCGCCCAAAGTCCGGGGTTTTCGGCTCCTAGAGAGACCAAAAGAAAAGGCCCCAAACTGTCGGATATACAATTGGACATATTGACGGGTCTTCTGCAGCAAGCGGCTATCTCAGAGGCACATCATACCTTAATGGGTACGGTGGTTGAGAAGATATCGTCCGCAAAAGGAGGGTTGAATGAGGCTTTTACAAGCCTGCTAAGAGGCTTTGAGGTACACAAAGTGATATTCTTTGATTGTACCGTAAGCGCAAGCTGGACTTTGTAAAGGTAGTAGCCCCTGGGACTCTGGTTACCACCCGGACGAGGCGAGCAGAGGATCATAATCTCTGGTAATGATGGTGCCAATTTTGTGTGTAGGCGGCTGCAGCTCCGGTGGCTGACCGGACTGCTAAATTTGCCGAACTGAAGCGGCAACTTGACGTGGCGGATGCAGACATCACACTTGTGAACAAGTGGCCTGATGAGGCACATGGTATGTATATTTGGGTGGTCAGCAAATATTAATAAGAGCATGATGCTAGGATTTATAATATGCTTTGACTGCAGATGGTGCTGCCGCCATGGAGACCCTTCGGGCAGAGCTTGCCCGGGCCAAGGAGCAAGTCAGGAGAAGCAATGCAGTCGTCATGAAGGCAGCTGATGAATTAAAAGCCTAACAGGCTGCTCATCGCCAAAGTGAGGATAAAATAGCCAACATGACTCTTGAGCTAGAAAATGCCGCCAGCCTATATGAGCTTCTCTAAAGGGAAACCCAAATGAAAATGGCTGACCTGGAGAAGGCCTTACAAGCAGCAAAGGAAACTCTCTCTGAGATCAAAACGACGCGGGAGGAGCTTCGGCAAGCCGGTGATATCGCGACTAGGAAGCCCTTTTTTATTGTGAACGAAATTCGGCGATCCGAAGTATGTCCCTCTTGATCAATTGTGGAGTTGTTCAGACGCATACTTGGATTTCACAAACAGTGCTGCTGATGCGACGTAGTATTTCAAAGATCAAGAAGATCATCAGGTGGAAAGATTGTTCTGGTTGCAGTTCAGTACTCCAAGGCGTTCGCTGCTATTGAATGAGCAAATGGCCGAATGGGCCGAGCTCCACAGGTTATCCGGGCTTGCCATGAAGGCCGTCGTGGATCACCTGTGGCCGAAGGAACCAAGTCCAGATAGTTATTTTGGCTTGGTGCAACGAGTTATTCGTGTTGTGCCGCATATCGACACTGTCAAGAGGTCGGCGTGCATAAAGGGTGCACGGATGGCCCTTGCCCGTGTTAGGACATATTGGGCGAAGATGGAGGCCACCGATATTGCAACCAGGGGCCCGCCCGGGGGCCAGGACTCGCCCGAGCACTATTTTAAAGAAGTCTTAGAAGGTGCCCATTTAATAGAGGCTCAGTGCTCAAAGAATACCATGTTCGAGTGACATGAATCTTGGTTGTAAAAACAATGCTTTTGATAATAAAGGCTGTATTTATACTTTTGCCCTTAAAGTATTGTAGTGCCTCCTGCGTGGCTGCTTATGTATATATGTATATAACCTGAAAGTTTGCAGTCATCAGTTTCAGCCCCCTCGCATATAATGCAGGGGTGTTCAGCAAAGCGCGTAATCACACTTGATCCAACGACTTGGTCCGTTAAGGAGGTGGTAGCACGGCGAACAAGGCAATCGGACAATATAGCTTTAACACTTTCACTTAGCCATAGGAGTTTGATGGTGGGACTACTATATAGCCCCTGGTATGTCCCCGTTTATCTGAATATGGTGCGTTTACATACGTGACCGGGAAACCGGTCCTTCGTTAATGCGGAGAAATCACGAAGATTCTGCTGAGTCATCGAGTGGTTGACCAGTCTCTCGCTGTACCATGACAATTAGTTTTTGGCTTTTTCTACTCAGGTGCTCATCCAGATGAACCGGGGCACAATCACAGTAGTTCTCCCTGTGCCACCTTAGCCGATATAGCGGAACGTAAGGCAGCAAAACATGGGAGCCGGGAAAACCCAATTATTGACCAAAGACATGATTCGGAGCTGATGCATTTAAGGCCAAACTCGCGACGCCGAACACTGTCGAAGGTATTCGGACTTTACAACATATACTGGGCTGAGTAACGCCCTCGATGATGAACCCGGAATTTCAAGGTACGTGCATCAATCCGATGTGACGAAAGAGCGCCTGTGGTGAGAGCATAGATCTCAAAAACACACTGGTTGCTGTTTCTGTAACGTCTATTTTAGAACGGTGAATCATAAGCTCACCGGTAACGCCGGTATTCCTCTGAGTCATTTTAAGTGCCAAGAGGGGGTGAGACAACAAGAGACAATAAAAAAGGTTTACATAGGGTCTTAATCTAAAAAGAAACCTTTAGACGGGGCCCTGCTGGACATCTGCGCCTTTGTCTCCGTTGTGCCGTATCTTTGAAGGGTGTAGCACGATGGTCACCTATTGGAGAAAAAAAAGAAAAACCCAGGCGAAAGATTCTGGTGTGACCATGAGTAAGGTCTGTTAATCTTAATGAACTGTGAAAATTCAATTTCTTGAGTGTAAATAGGATCAAGCCGGACTATGGACCCTTTACATGCAGGCAGCCCCCAGCACCTCGTATGGGGGCATAGCCATTAATCATGCTCAGGTTTATCTAGGCTGCTACAACTAGTGGTGCGCCGAACACGTCTAGCCGTGTCCGTGGTCTTGAAGACTGATCAGTTACTCAGGTTGGAGAGGCCGTTCAGTGGTTCAGCTGTTAGAGCCGCCACATAGTCTTCCATGCAAAGAGAGCGCTCTGTGTTGCCGCTGATAGTGATGACGCCGCGTGGACCAGGGATCTTAAGTTTGAGATAAGCGTAACGCAGTACTGCATTGAAATGAGCGAAAGCCATTCTTTTGAGTAGTGCATGATAGCAGCTTCAGAACGGAGCAATGTCGAAGATTAGTTATCCGCTTCAAAAGTGGTCAGGAGAACTGAATACGACCTCTAATGTTAAAGAGCCCGTGCAACGGGCTTCTACGCCTTGTATTACTCCTTTAAAGGTAGTACTGCTTTGGTTGATCCTTGACGGGTCTATCCCCATCTTGCGGATAGTGTCCTAATATATCAGATTAAGATTACCGCCGCTGTCCATGAGGACTCGGGTGAGATGGTATCCGTCGATTATTGGGTCGAGCACTAACGCAGCTGAGCCTCCATGCCGGATACTAGTCGGATGATCCCTGCGATCTTAACTGATTTGGCAGGCCGACCATGGGTTGAATTTGGGGGCGACGGGCTCTACAACATATATGTCACGGAGTGCGCGTTTGCGCTTCCTCTTTGGTATGTGAGTGGCGTAAATCATGCTCACTGTTTTGACCTCTGGTTGGAATTTTTTCTGTCCCCCAGTGTTCGGCTGGTGAGGCTCGTCCTCATCTTCACTTGGCTGCTCCCTCACTTTGTGTTCGGCGTTTAGCTTGCCGGCCTGCTTTAAGACCCAGCATTCTTTTGTTGGTGTGATTCGCAGGTTTCTTGGGGGTGCCGTGAATCTGACAGGACCTATCTAGAATTTTATTTAGGCTGGACGGACTGTCTCTGCTTCCTTTAAATGGCTTTTTCCGTTGACCGGTTCTAGAGCCCCTGAATCCAGCGTTTACCGCTGTATTGTCTGGGCTGTCTTCTTTATTTCGATGCTTGTTTTTATTGCGTCAAGGCCTTCCATTGCCATCCCTCATTTCGGATGTGACTGGGTCGCTGGTGCCGCTGCGGGCTAACCAGCTGTCCTCGCCCGCGCAAAAATGGGTCATAAGAGTTGTTAGGGCTGCCATTATCCTTGGCTTTTCCTGGCCGAGGTGTCTAGCAAGCCATTCGTCCCGGACACTGTGTTTGAAAGCTGCTAGGGCTTCAGCATCCGGACAGTCGATGATTTGGTTCTGCTTGGTGAGAAATCTGTTCCCAAGCTTACGGGCTGACTCTCCGGGTTGTTGGATTATGTGCCTTAAATCGTCTGTATCCAGAGGTCGGACACAGGTCCCTTGAAAATTAGCCCTGAAAGCGTCCTCGAGTTCCTCCAAACTTCCAATTGAATTTTTGGGGAGGCCTCTCAACCAGTGCCGAGCTGGACCTTTCAACTTGAGGGGCAGGTATTTGATGGCGTGGAGATCGTCTCCGTGAGCCATATGAATGTGAAGAATAAAGTCCTTATTCGCCACTAACGGAGCTTATGAGATTTCCTGTTGAGTTTTGTGTTGTGAAGTTTTCAAGCTTTGGGTAAAGATTTGATGGACTATGGAATAAGGAGTAGCAAGAGCCTAAGCTTGGGGATGCCCATGGCATCCCAAGATATTCAAGAGTAGCCAAAAGCCTAAGCTTGGGGATGCCCACGGAAGGCATCCCCTCTTTCGTCTTCATTCATTGGTAACTTTACTTGGGGCTATATTTTTATTCGCCACATGATATGTGTTTTTCTTGGAGCGTCGTGTATGATATTAGTATTTGATTTTTAGTTTTCCACAATCATCCTTGTTGTACACACCTTTTGGGAGAAGCCCACTTGATTGAAATTTATTAGAATACTCTATGTGCTTCACTTATATATTTTGAGCTAGATAGTTTTTGCTCTTATGCTTCACTTATATCTTTTAGAGCACGGCGGTGGCTTAATTTTGTACAAATTGCTAGTCTCTCATGCTTCACTTATATTATTTTGAGAGTCTTTTAGAACAGCATGGTATTTTCTATGGTTATAAAATTGGTCCTAGAATGGTAGGCATCCAAGTTGGGTATAATAAAAACTATCATAGGAAGTGAATTGGATGCTCTGATCAATTTGATACTTGATAATTGTTTTGAGATATGGATGTAGTGATATTAAAGTCATGCTAGCTGGGTGATTATGAATTTAAAGAATGCTTGTGTTGAAGTTAGCAAGTTCTATAGCATGCACGTATGGTTAAAGTTGTGTAACAAATTTGAAACATGAGGTGTCCTTGAATTGTGCATCCTTATTAGTGGTGGTCGGGGATGAGCGATGGTCTTTTCCTACCAATCTATCCCTCTAGGAGCATGCGCGTAGTGCTTGGTTTTTGATGACTTCTAATTTTTTTGCAATAAGTATATGAGTTCTTTTGACTAATGTTGAGTCCATGCATTATACGTACTTTTACCTTTCCATCATTGCTAGCCTCTTCGGTACCATGCATTGCCCTTTCTCACCTTGAGAGTTGGTGCAAACTTCGCCGGTGCATCCAAACCCCGTGATATGATACACTCTATCACACATAAAACTCCTTATATCTTCCTCAAAACAGCCACCATACCTACCTATTATGGCATTTCCATGGCCATTCCGAGATATATTGCCATGCAACTTTCCACCGTTCCGTTTATCATCATGATATGCATTACTTTTGTCATATTACCATTGCATGATTATGTAGTTGAAAGCGTATTTGTGGCAATGACACCATGCATAATTTCATAAATGTCACTCTTGATTCATTGCACCATCCCGGTACACCGCCGGAGGCATTCATATAGAGTCATATCTTGTTCTAGTTTCGAGTTGTAATTCATGTGTTTTAAATCAATAAAAGTGTGACGATCATCATTATTAGAGCATTGTCCCCAAAAAGAAAAAAAAGAAAGGCCAAAGAAAAAAAGAAAAAAAGGAAGGCCAAAAGAAAAAAAAGAAAGGCCCAAAAAAAGAAACAAAAAGAAAATAAATAAAAGGGGGCAATGTTACTATCTCTTTTCCACACTTGTGCTTCAAAGTAGCACCATGTTCTTCATGTAGAGAGTCTCATATGTTGTCACTTTCATATACTAGTGAGAATTTTTCATTATACAACTTGGCTTGTATATTCCTACGATGGGCTTCCTCAAAATGCCCTAGGTCTTCGTGAGCAAGCAAGTTGGATGCACACCCACTTAGTTTCTTTTGTTGAGCTTTCATTCATTTATAGCTCTAGTGCATCCGTTGCATGGCAATCCCTACTCCTCATGTTGACATCAATTGATGGGCGTCTCCATAGCCCGTTGATTATCCTCGTCAATGTGAGACTTTCTCTTTTTTTGCCTTCTCCACACAATCCCCATCATCATATTCTATTCCACCCATATTGCTATATCCATGGCTCACGCTCATGTATTGCGTGAAAGTTGAAAAAGTTTGAGATTATTTAAGTACAAAACAATTGCTTGGATTGTCATCGGGGGTGTAGAATCTGGGAACATTTTTGTGTGACGAAAATGAAGCATAGCCTAACTATATAATTTTGTAGGGATGAACTTTCTTTAGCCATATTATTTTGAGAAGACATGATTGCTTTTATTAGTATGCTTGAAGTATTACTATTTCTTTTATCAATATGAACTTTTATTTTGAATAATTTGGATCTGAACATTCAAGCCACAACAAAGAAAATTACATTGAGAATTATGCTAGGTAGCATTCCACATCAAAATTTTTGTTTTTATCATTTACCTACTCGAGGACGAGCAGGAATTAAGCTTGGGGATGCTTGATACGTCTCCAACGTATCTATAATTTTTGATTGTTCCATGCTATTATATTACCCCTTTTGGATGTTTATGGGCTTTATTTTACACATTTATATCATTTTTGGGACTAACCTACTAACCGGAGGCCCAGCCTGTATTGCTGTTGTTTTTGCCTATTTCAGAATTTCGAACAAAAGGAATATCAAATGGAATCCAAACGGAATGAAACCTTCAGGAGCGTGATTTTTGGAACGAACGTGATCCAGAGGACTTGGAGTGCAAGCCAAGAAGCAGCCAAGGTGGCCATGAGGGTGGAGAGCGCGCCCACCCCTACAGGGTGCGCCCCCTGTCTCGTGGGCCCCTAGGGCAGCCACGGACCAAATTCTTCCTCCTATATATACTGACGTACCCCGAAAACATACAGGGAGCCAACGAAAAACAATTTCCAGCGCCGTAACCATCTGTATCCGCGAGATCCCATCTTGGAGCCTTCGCCGGCGCTCCGCCGAAGGGGGAATCGACCATAGAGGGCTTCTACATCAACACCATAGCCCCTCCGATGAGTTGTGAGTAGTTTACCACAGACCTTCGGGTCCATAGTTATTAGCTAGATTGCTCCTTCTCTCTTAAGGGATCTCAATACCATGTTCTCCCCCTCTCTTGTGGAGATCTATTCGATGTAACTCTTTTTGCGGTGTGTTTTTCGAGATCTAATGAATTGTGGGTTTATGATCAAGTTTATCTATGAGAAATATTTGAATCTTCTCTGAATTATTTTATGTATGATTGAGTTATCGTTGCAAGTCTCTTCGAATTATCAGTTTGGTTTGGCCTACTAGATTGATCTTTCTTGCCATGGGAGAAGTGCTTAGCTTTGGGTTCAATCTTGCGGTGTCCTTACCCAGTGACAATAAGGGTTGCAAGGCACGTATTGTATTGTTGCCATCGAGGATAAAAAGGTGGGGTTTATATCATATTGCATGAGTTTATCCCTCTACATCATGTCATCTTTCTTAATGCGTTACTCTGTTCTTATGAACTTAATACTCTAGATGCATGCTGGATAGCGGTCGATGTGTGGAGTAATAGTAGTAGATGCAGGCAGTAGTCGGTCTACTTGTCGCGGACGTGATGCCTATATACATGATCATGCCTAGATAATCTCATAATTATTCGATTTTCTATCAATTGCTCGACAGTAATTTGTTCATCCACCGTAATACTTATGCTATCTTGAGAGAAGCCACTAGTGAAACTTACGGCCCCCGGGTCTATCTTTTATCGTATAAGCTTTCAATCTACTTTTATTTGCATCTTTACTTTTCCAATCTATATCATGAAATACCAAAAATATATTTATCTTATCGTACTATCTCTATCATATCTCACTTTCGCAAGTGGACGTGAAGGGATTGACAACCCCTTTATTGCGTTGGTTGTGAGTTCCTTGTTTCTTTGTGTATGTGTGTGGGACTTTTGATGAGCCTCCTACTGGATTGATACCTTGGTTCTCAAAAACTGAGGGAAATACTTACGCTACTATTACTGCATCACCCTTTCCTCTTCAAGGAAAACCAACACAAGCTCAAGACGTAGCAAGAAGGATTTCTGGCGCCGTTGCCAGGGAGGTCTTCGTTCAAGTCAAGACATACCAAGTACCCATCACAAACTCATCTCCCTTGCATTTACATTATTTGCCATTTGCCTCTCGTTTTCCTCTCCCCAACTTCACACTTGCCGTTTTATTCGCCCTCTCTTTCCCAATCTTCTCCTCTCTTTTCGCTTGCCTTTTTCTGTTTGCTTGTGTGTTGGATTACTTGTTGCCATGGCGCAAGATAATACAAAATTGTGTGATTCCTCCAATACCAATAATAATGATTTCCTTAGTACTCCGATTACTCCTCTTAATGATGTTGAGTCTTGTGAAATCAATACTGCTTCGCTGAATCTTGTTATGAAACACCAATTCGCCGGCCTTCCTAGTGGAGATGCCGCTACCCATCTAAACAACTTTGTTGATTTGTGTGATATGCAAAAGAAGAAAGATAGGATAATGACACTGTTAAATTGAAGTTATTTCCGTTTTCGCTTAGAGATCGTGCTAAAGTTTGGTTTTCGTCTTTGCCTAAAAATAGTATTGATTCTTGGAACAAGTGCAAAGATGCTTTTATCTCTAAATATTTTCTTCCCGCTAAGATCATCACACTTAGGAACGATATTATGAATTTTAAACAACTTGATCATGAGCATGTTGCCCAATCTTGGGAAAGAATGAAATTGATGATTCACAATTGCCTTACTCATGGTTTGAATTTATGGATGATTGTTGGGGAACGTAGTAATTTCAAAAAACTTCCTACCCACACGCAAGATCATGGTGATGCATAGCAATGAGAGGGGAGAGTGTGTCCACATACCCTCGTAGACCGAAAGCGGAAGCGTTAGCACAATGCGGTTGATGTAGTCGTACATCTTCATGATCCGACCGATCAAGTACCGAACACATGGCACCTCCGAGTTCTTGCACATGTTCAGCTCGATGACGTCCCTTGAACTCCGATCTAGCCGAGCTTCGAGGGAGAGTTCTGTCAGCACGACGGCATGGTGGCGATGATGATGTTCTACCGACGCAGGGCTTCGCCTAAGCACCACTACGATATTATCGAGGAGGACTATGGTGGAGGGGGGCACCGCACACGGCTAAGAGATCAATGATCAATTGTTGTGTCTATGGGGTGCCCCCCTCCCCGTATATAAAGGAGTGGAGGAGGGGGCCGGCCAAGGGGAGGAGGCGCGCCCAAGGGGGGAGTCCTACTCCCACCTGGAGTAGGACTCCTCCTTTTCCTATTTGGAGAGGGAGAGGGAAGGAAGAGGAAGGAGGGAGGAACGAAAGGGGGGGGGCGGCCCCCCTCCCAATTCGGATTGGGCTTGGGGGGGTGCCCCCTCCCTTGCTCCTTTCCCCTCCTTTCCACTAAATCCCATTAAGGCCCATATACCTCCCGGGGGGTTCTGATAACCTCCCGGAGCTCCGGTATTGTCCCAATCTCACCCGGAACCATTCCGGTGTCCAAATATAGTCGTCCAATATATTGATCTTTATGTCTCGACCATTTCGAGACTCCTCGTCATGTCCATAATCACATCCGGGACTCCGAACTACCTTCGGTACATCAAAACACATAAACTCATAATATAACCATCATCTAACTTTAAGCGTGCGGACCCTATGGGTTCGAGAACTATGTAGACATGACTGAGACACGACTCCGGTCAATAACCAATAGCGGAACCTGGATGCTCATATTGGCTCCCACATATTCTACGAAGATCTTTATCGGTCAACCCGCATAACAACATACGTTGTTCCCTTTGTCACCGGTATGTTACTTGCCCGAGATTCGATCGTCGGTATCTCAATTCCTAGTTCAATCTTATTACGGCAAGTCTCTTTACTCGTTGTGTAATGCATCATCCCGTAACTAACTCATTAGCTTCATTGCTTGCAAGGCTTATAGTGATGTGCATTACCGAGAGGGCCAAGAGATACCTCTCCGACAATTGGAGTGACAAATCCTAATCTCAAAATACGTCAACTCAACAAGTACCTTTGGAGACACCTGTAGAGCCCCTTTATAATCACCCAGTTACATTGTGATGTTTGGTAGCACACAAAGTGTTCCTCCATTAAGCGGGAGTTACATAATCTCATCGTCATAGGAACATGTATAAGTCATGAAGAAAGCAATAGCAACATACTAAATGATCAAGTGCTAAGCTAACGGAATGGGTCAAGTCAATCACATCATTCTCCTAATGATGTGATCCCGTTAATCAAATGACAACTCATGTCTATGGTCAGGAAACTTAACCATCTTTGATTCACAAGCTAGTCAAGTAGAGGCATACTAGTGACACTATGTTTGTCTATATATTCACACATGTATTATGTTTCTGGGTAATTCAATTCTAGCATGAATAATAAACATTTATCATGATATGAGGAAATAAATAATAACTTTATTATTGCCTCCAGGGAATATTTCCTTCAGTCTCCCACTTGCACTAAAGTCAATAATCTATTTTACACAGTAATGGTTCTAATACCCATGGAGCCTTGGTGCTGATCATGTTTTGCTTGTGGAAGAGGCTTAGTCAACGGGTCTGCAACATTCAGATCCGTATGTATCTTGCAAATCTCTATGTCCCCCACCTGGACTTGGTCCCGGATGGAATTGAAGCATCTCTTGATGTGCTTGGTTCTCTTGTGAAATCTGGATTCCTTTGCCAAGGCAATTACACGTGTATTGTCACAAAAGATTTTCATTGGACCCTATGCACTAGGTATGACACCTAGATCGGAGATGAACTCCTTCATCCAGACTCCTTCATTTGCTGCTTCCGAAGCAGCTATGTACTCCACTTCACATGTAGATCCCGCCACGACGCTTTGTTTAGAACTGCACCAACTGACAGCTCCACCGTTCAATATAAACACGTATCCGGTTTGCGATTTAGAATCGTCCAGATCAGTGTCAAAGCTTGCATCGACGTAACCATTTATGACTAGCTCTTTGTCACCTCCATAAATGAGACACATATCCTTAGTCCTTTTCCCATATTTCAGGATGTTTTTGACCGTTGTCCAGTGATCCACTCCTGGATTACTTTGGTACCTTCCTGCTAAACTAATAGCAAGGCACACATCATGTCTGGTACACATCATTGCATACATGATAGAGCCTATGACTGAAGCATAGGGAACATCTTTCATTTTCTCTTTATCTTCTACAGAGGTCTGGCATTGAGTCTGACTCAATTTGACACCTTGTATTACAGGCAAGAACCCTTTCTTAGCTTGATCCATTTTGAACTTCTTCAAAACTTTATCAAGGTATGTACTTTGTGAAAGTCCAATTAACCTTCTTGATCTATCTCTATAGATCTTGATGCCCAATATATAAGCAGCTTCACCGAGGTCTTTCATTGAAAAACTTTTATTCAAGTATCCTTTTATGCTATACAGAAATTCTATATCATTTCCAATCAATAATATGTCATCCACATATAATATTAGAAATGCTACAGAGCTCCCACTCACTTTCTTGTAAATACAGGCTTCTCCAAAAGTCTGTATAAAACCATATGCTTTAATCACACTATCAAAGCGTTTATTCCAACTCTGAGAGGCTTGCACTAGTCCAGAAATAGATCGCTGGAGCTTGCACACTTTGTTAGCATCCTTTGGATCGACAAAACCTTCTGGCTGCATCATATACAACTCTTCTTCCAGAAATCCATTCAGGAATGGAGTTTTGACATCCATTTGCCAAATTTCATAATCATAAAATGCGGCAATTGCTAACATGATTCGGACAGACTTAAGCATCACTATGGGTGAGAAAGTCTCATCGTAGTCAACCCCTTGAACTTGTTGAAAACCATTTGCAACAAGTCAAGCTTTGTAGACAGTAACATTACCATCAGCGTCAGACTTCTTCTTGAAGATCCATTTATTCTCAATGGATTGCCGATCATCGGGCAAGTCAATCGAAGTCCACACTTTGTTCTCATACATGGATCCCATCTTAGATTTCATGGCCTCAAGCCATTTTGCGGAATCTGGGCTCATCATCGCTTCCTCATAGTTCATAGGTTCGCCATGGTCAAGTAACATGACCTCCAGACTAGGATTATCGTACCACTCTAGTGCGGATCTTACTCTGGTCCACCTACGAGGTTTGGTAGTAACTTGATCTGAAGTTTCATGATCATCATCATTAGCTTCCTCACTAATTCGTGTAGTCGTCACAGGAACTGGTTTCTGTGATGAACTATTTTCCAATAAGGGAGCATGTACAGTTACCTCATCAAGTTCTACTTTCCTCCCACTCACTTCTTTCGAGAGAAACTATTTCTCTAGAAAGGATCCATTCTTGGCAACAAATGTCTTGCCTTCGGATCTGTGATAGAAGGTGTACCCAACAGTTTCCTTTGGGTATCCTATGAAGACACATTTCTCCTATTTGGGTTCGAGCTTATCAGGTTGAAGCTTTTTCACATAAGCATCGCAGCCCCGAACTTTAAGAAATGACAACTTTGGTTTCTTGCCAAACCATAGTTCATAAGGCGTCATCTCAACGGATTTTGATGGTGCCCTATTTAACGTGAATGCGGCCGTCTCTAAAGCAGAACCCCAAAATGATAGCGGTAAATCAGTAAGAGACATCATAGATCGCACTATATCAAGTAAAGTACGATTACAATGTTCAGACACACCATTACGCTATGGTGTTCCGGGTGGCGTGAGTTGTGAAACTATTCCGCATTGTTTCAAATGTAGGCCAAACTCATAACTCAAATATTCTCCTCCACGATCAGATCGTAGAAACTTTATTTTCTTGTTACGATGATTTTCAACTTCACTCTGAAATTCTTTGAACTTTTCAAATGTTTCAGACTTATGTTTCATTAAGTAGATATACTCATATCTGCTCAAATCATCTGTGAAGATGAGAAAATAACGATACCCGCCGCGAGCCTCAACATTTGTTGGACCACATACATCAGTATGTATGATTTCCAACAAATCAGTTGCTCACTCCATAGTTCCGGAAAACGACGTTTTAGTCATCTTGCCCATGAGGCATGGTTCGCAAGTACCAAGTGATTCATAATCAAGTGATTCAAAAAGTCCATCAGTATGGAGTTTCTTCATGCGCTTTACACCAATATGACCTAAACTGCAGTGCCACAAATAAGTTTCACTATCATTATCAACTCTGCATCTTTTGGCTTCAACATTATGAATATGTGTATCACTACTATCGAGATTCATCAAAAATAGACCACTCTTTAAGGGTGCATGACCATAAAAGATATTACTCATATACATAGAACAACCATTATCCTCAGATTTAAATGAGTAACTGTCTCGCATCAAACAAGATCCAGATATAATGTTCATGCTCAACGCTGGCACCAAATAACAATTATTTAGGTCTAAAACTAATCCCGAAGGTAGATGTAGAGGTAGCGTGCCGACGGCGATCACATCGACTTTGGAACCATTTCCCACGCGCATCGTCACCTCGTCCTTAGCCAATGTCTGCTTAATCTGTAGTCCCTGTTTCGAGTTGCAAATATTATCAATAGAACCAGTATCAAATACCCAGGTGCTACTACGAGCTCTGGTAAGGTACACATCAATAACATGTATATCACATATACCTTTGTTCACCTTGCCATCCTTCTTATCCGCCAAATACTTGGGGCAGTTCCGCTTCCAGTGACCAGTTTGCTTGCAGTAGAAGCACTCAGTCTCAGGCTTAGGTCCAGACTTGGTTTTCTTCATTTGAGCAGCAACTTGTTTGCTATTCTTCTTGAAGTTCCCCTTCTTTTTCCCTTTGCCCTTTTTCTTGAAACTGGTGGTCTTATTGACCATCAACACTTGATGCTCCTTCTTGATTTCTACCTCTGCAGCCTTTAGCATTGCGAAGAGCTCGGGAATTGTCTTATCCATCCCTTGCATATTATAGTTCATCACAAAGCTCTTGTAGCTTGGTGGCAGTGATTGAAGAATTCTGTCAATGATGCTATCATCCGGAAGTTTAACTCCCAGTTGAATCAAGTGATTGTTATACCCAGACATTCTGAGTATATGCTCACTGACAGAACTATTCTCCTCCATCTTGCAGCTGTAGAACTTATTGGAGACTTCATATCTCTCAATCCGGGCATTTGCTTGAAATATTAACTTCAACTCCTAGAACATCTCATATGCTCCATGACGTTCAAAATGTTGTTGAAGTCCAGGTTCTAAGCTGTAAAGCATGGCACACTGAACTATCGAGTAGTCATCAGCTTTGCTTTGCCAGACGTTCATAACATCTGGTGTTGCTCCTGCAGCAGGTTTGGCACCTAGCAGTGCTTCTAGGACATAATTCTTCCGTGCAGCAATGAGGATAATCCTCAGGTTACAGACCCAGTCTGTGTAATTGCTACCATCATCTTTCAACTTTGCTTTCTCAAGGAACGCATTAAATTTCAACGGAACAACAACACGGGCTATCTATCTACAACAAACATAGACAAGCAAAATACTATTAGGTACTAAGTTCATGATAAATTTAAGTTCAATTAATCATATTACTTAAGAACTCCCACTTAGATAGACATCCCTCTAATCATCTAAGTGATCACGTGATCCAAATCAACTAAACCATAACCGATCATCACGTGAAATGGAGTAGTTTTCAATGGTGAACATCACTATGTTGATCATATCTACTATATGATTCACGCTCGACCTTGCAGTCTCAGTGTTCCGAGGCCATATTTGCATATGCTAGGCTCATCAAGTTTAACCAGAGTATTCTGCGTGTGCAAAACTGGCTTACACCCGTTGTAGATGGACGTAGAGCTTATCACACCCGATCATCACGTGGTGTCTGGGCACGACGAACTTTGGCAACGGTGCATACTCAGGGAGAACACTTCTATCTTGAAATTTAGTGAGAGATCATCTTATAATGCTACCGTTAATCAAAGCAAGATAAGATGCATAAAAGATAAACATCACATGCAATCAATATAAGTGATATGATATGGCCATCATCATCTTGTGCTTGTGATCTCCATCTCCGAAGCACCGTCATGATCACCATCGTCACCGGCGCGACACCTTGATCTCCATCGTAGAATCATTGTCATTTCGCCAACTATTGCTTCTATGACTATCGCTACCGCTTAGTGATAAAGTAAACCAATTACAGGGCGATTGCATTGCATACAATAAAGCGACAAGGATATGGCTCCTGCCAGTTGCCGATAACTCGGTTACAAAACATGATTATCTCATACAATAAAATATAGCATCATGCCTTGACCATATCACATCACAACATGCCCTGCAAAAACAAGTTAGACGTCCTCTACTTTTTGTTGCAAGTTTTACGTGGCTGCTATGGGCTGAGCAAGAACCGTTCTTACCTACGCATCAAAACCACAACGGTAGTTCGTCAAGTTAGTGTTGTTTTAACCTTCTCAAGGACCGGGCGTAGCCATACTCGGTTCAACTAAAGTTGGAGAAACTGACACCCGCCAGCCACCTGTGTGCAAAGCACGTCGGTAGAACCAGTTTCGCGTAAGCGTACGCGTAATGTCGGTCTCGGCCGCTTCATCCAACAATACCGCCAAACCAAAGTATGACATGCTGGTAAGCAATATGACTTGTATCGCCCACAACTCACTTGTGTTCTACTCGTGCATATAACATCTACGCATAAAACCTGGCTCGGATGCCACTGTTGGGGAACGTAGTAATTTCAAAAAATTTCCTACACACATGCAAGATCATGGTGATGCATAGCAATGAGAGGGGAGAGTGTGTCCACGTACCCTCGTAGACCGAAAGCGGAAGCATTAGCACAACGTGGTTGATGTAGTCGTACGTCTTCACGATCCAACCGATCAAGTACCGAACACAGTACACCTCCGAGTTCTTGCACACGTTCAGCTCGATGACGTCCCTCGAACTCTGATCCAGCCGAGCTTCGAGGGAGAGTTCCGTCAGCATGACGGCGTGGTGACGATGATGATGTTCTACTGACGCAGGGCTTCGCCTAAGCACCGCTACGATATTATTGAAGAGGACTATGCTGGAGGGGGGCGCCGCACACGGCTAAGAGATCAATGATCAATTGTTGTGTCTATGGGGTGCCCCCCTCCCCTGTATATAAAGGAGTGGAGGAGGGGACCGGCCAAGGGGAGGAGGCGCGCCCAAGGGGGGAGTCCTACTCCCACCGGGAGTAGGACTCCTCCTTTTCCTATTTGGAGAGGGAGAGGGAAGGAAGAGGAAGGAGGGAGGAAGGAAAGGGGGGGTCGGCCCCCCTCCCAATTTGGATTGGGCTTGGGGGGAGGGGCGCGCCCCCTCCCTTGCTCATTTCCCCTCCTTTCCACTAAAGCCCATTACGACCCATATACCTCCCGGGGGGTTCCGATAACCTCCCGGAGCTCCGGTATTGTCCCAATCTCACCCGGAACCATTCTGGTGTCCAAATATAGTCGTCCAATATATCGATCTTTATGTCTCGACCATTTCGAGAGTCCTCGTCGTGTCCATGATCACATCCGGGACTCCGAACTACCTTCGGTACATCAAAACACATAAACTCATAATATAACCGTCATCTAACTTTAAGCGTGCAGACCCTACGGGTTCGAGAACTATGTAGACATGACCGAGACATGTCTCCGGTCAATAACCAATAGAGGAACCTAGATGCTCATATTGGCTCCCACATATTCTACGAAGATCTTTATCTGTCAAACCGCATAACAACATACGTTGTTCCCTTTGTCATCGGTATGTTACTTGCCCGAGATTCGATCGTCGATATCTCAATACCTAGTTCAATCTTGTTACCGGCAAGTCTCTTTACTCGTTATGTAATGCATCATCCCGTAACTAACTCATTAGCTACATTGTTTGCAAGGCTTATAGTGATGTGCATTACCGAGAGGGCCCGGAGATACCTCTCCGACAATCGGAGTGACAAATCCTAAACTCGAAATACGTCAACTCAACAAGTACCTTTGGAGACACCTGTAGAGCCCCTTTATAATCACCCAATTACATTGTGACGTTTGGTAGCACACAAAGTGTTCCTCCAGTAAGCGGGAGTTACATAATCTCATAGTCATAGGAACATGTATAAGTCATGAAGAAAGCAATAGCAACATACTAAACGATCAAGTGCTAAGCTAACGGAATGGGTCAAGTCAATCACATCATTATCCTAATGATGTGATCCCGTTAATCAACTGACAACTCATGTCTATGGTCAGGAAACTTAACCATCTTTGATTCACGAGCTAGTCAAGTAGAGGCATACTAGTGACACTATATTTGTCTATATATTCACACATGTATTGTGTTTCCGGGTAATACAATTCTAGCATGAATAATAAACATTTATCATGATATGAGGAAATAAATAATAACTTTATTGTTGCCTCTAGGGAATATTTTCTTCAATGATCATACAAAAATTTTATGCCGGTTTGAACTTTGCTTCTAGAAATCATTTAGATTCGGCCGCGGGAGGCACGTTTATGGAAATCACGTTAGGAGATGCTACAAAACTTCTTGATAATATTATGGAAATTAATGCTTTGAGTGGAAAGATGGATGAACTTATGAAATTATTTGCTACTAAGAGTGCTCCTATTGATACCAATGATATGACTTTGTCTACTTTTATTGAGAATAATAATGAATCTATGGATGTGAATTTTGTTGGTAGGAATAGTTTTGGAAACAATGCTTATAGAGGAAACTTTAATCCTAGACTGTTCCCTAGTAATTCGTCTAATAATTATGGAAATTCCTACAATAATTCTTATGGTAATTTTAATAAGATGCCCTCTGATTTTGAGAATAGTGTGAAAGAATTTATGATCTCTCAAAAGAATTTTAATGCTTTGCTTGAAGAAAAATTGCTCAAAGTTGATAATTTGGCTAGGAATGTTGATAGACTTTCGCTTGATATTGTTTCTCTTAAACTTAGATCTATTCTTCCTAAGCATGATATCAATGAGTCTCTCAAATCCATGAGAATTTCCATTGATGAGTGCAAGGAAAGAACTGCTAGATTGCGTGCTAAGAAAGATTGCTTTGTAAAGGCGTGTTCTTCTAGTTTCTGTGAAAATAATGATGAAGTTCTTAAATTTATTGATGTGTCTCCTATTAGATCTTTGTTTTGCAATATGAATCTTAATAATAATGGGACTGGAGATGAGTCAACTTTAGTTAGAAGGTGTCCCAATAATTCGGAGTTTTTAGATCTTGATGCTAAATTTGGTAAAAGTGGGATTGGAGAGGTCAAGACTTTAAATAGCATTGAACCCACTATCTTGGATTTCAAGGAATTTGATTATGATAATTGTTCTTTAGAAGGTTGTATTTCCTTGTTGCAATCCATTGTGAACTCTCCTCATGCTTATAGTCCAAATAAAGCTTTTACCAAACATATCGTTGATGCCTTGATGCAATCTTTTGATGAAAAACTTAATTTGGAAGTTTATATACCTAGAAAACTTAATGATGAGTGGGAACCTACTATAAAGATTAAAATTAAAGATCATGAGTGTTTTGCTTTGTGTGATTTGGGTGCTAGTGGTTCCACGATTCCGAAAACTTTATGTGATATTCTAGGTTTCCATGATCTTGATGATTGCTCTTCAAATTTGCACCTTGCAGATTCCACCATTAATAATCCAATGGGAAGGATCAATGATGTTCTCATTGTTGCAAATAGAAATTTGGTGCTTGTAGATTTTATCATTCTCGATATAGATTGCAATCTTTCCTGCCCTATTATTCTTGGTAGACCTTTCCTTAGAACGATTGGTGCGATTATTGATATGAAGGAAGGGAATATTAGATTCCAATTTCCATTAAGGAAAGGCATGGAGCACTTTCCATGAAAGAAAGTAAAATTACCTTATGAATCTATCATGCGAGCTACTTATGAATTGAGTGCCAAAGATGGCACTACTTAGATCTATTTCGCTTTTATGCCTAGCTAGGGGCGTTAAACGATAGCGCTAGCTGGGAGGCAACCAAATTTTATTTGTGTTTTTTGTCTTTGTTTCTGTTTAGTAATAAATTTTGCATTTACCTTCTGTTTAGATGTGTTTTAATGTTTTAATTAGTGTCTGTGCCAAGTAGAACCTATAGGATAACCTACGGTGATAGTTAATTTGATTCTGCTGAAAAACAGAAACTTTGCGCGCACGAAATTAGTTTTGTTAAATCACATAACCGTGCTTTTGCGTTCATTCTTTTTGCTGCTGATCAATAGACAAATTTTCCAGGACTTCCTATTTTGGTAGTTGTTTTTGAGTTCCATAAGTTTGCGTTAGTTACATATTGCTACAGACTGTTCTGTTTTTGACAGATTCTGTTTTTCGTGTGTTGTTTACTTATTTTGATGCATCTATGGCTAGTATTAAGTGGTATGAACCATAGAGAACTTGAAATACAGTAGGTTTAACGCCAATATAAATAAATAATGAGTTCATTACAGTACCTTATGTGGTGGTTTTGCTTTCTTTCACTAATGGAGCTTATGAGATTTCCTGTTGAGTTTTCTGTTGTGAAGTTTTCAAGTTTTGGGTAAAGATTTGATGCACTATGGAATAAGGAGTGGCAAGAGCCTAAGCTTGGGGATTCCCATGGCACCCGAAGATATTCAAGAGTACACAAAAGCCTAAGCTTGGAGATGCCCCCGGAAGGCATCCCCTCTTTCGTCTTCGTTCATTGGTAACTTTACTTGGAGCTATATTTTTATTCGCCACATGATATGTGTTTTGCTTGGAGCGTCGTGTATGATATTAGTATTTGATGTTTAGTTTTCCACAATCGTACTTTCTGTACACACCTTTTGGGAGAAGACCACTTGATTGAAATTTATTAGAATACTCTATGTGCTTCACTTATATCTTTTGAACTAGATAGTTTTTGCTCTTATGCTTCACTTATATCTTTTAGAGCACGGCGGTGGCTTAATTTTGTAGAAATTGCTAGTCTCTCATGCTTCACTTATATTATTCTGAGAGTCTTTTAGAACAACATGGTATTTTCTATGGTTATAAAATTGGTCCTAGAATGGTAGGCATCCAAGTTGGGTATAATAAAAACTATCATAGGAAGTGAATTGGATGCTATGATCAATTTGATACTTGATAATTGTTTTGAGATATGGAGGTAGTGATATTAAAGTCATGCTAGTTGGGTGATTATGAATTTAAAGAATGCTTGTGTTGAAGTTAGCAAGTCCTATAGCATGCACGTATGGTTAAAGTTGTGTAACAAATTTGAAACATGAGGTGTCCTTGAATTGTGCATCCTTATGAGTGGTGGTCGGGGACGAGCGATGGTCTTTTCCTACCAATCTATCCCTCTAGTAGCATGCGCATAGTGCTTGGTTTTTGATGACTTCTAAATTTTTGCAATAAGTACATGAGTTCTTTTGACTAATGTTGAGTCCATGGATTATACGCACTTCTACCTTTCCATTATTGCTAGCCTCTTCGGTACCGTGCATTGCCCTATCTCACCTTGAGAGTTGGTGCAAACTTCGCCGGTGCATCCAAACCCCGTGATATGATATGCTCTATCACACATAAACCTCCTTATATCTTACTCAAAACAGCCACCATACCTACCTATTATGGCATTTCCATAGCCATTCCGAGATATATTGCCATGCAACTTTCCACCGTTCCGTTTATCATCATGACACGCATTACTTTTGTCATATTGCCATTGCATGATCATGTAGTTGAAATCATATTTGTGGCAAAACCACCATGCATAATTTCATACATGTCACTCTTGATTCATTGCACCATCCCGGTACATGGCCGGAGGCATTCATATAGAGTCATATCTTGTTCTAGTTTCGAGTTGTAATTCATGTGTTGTAAATCAATAAAAGTGTGATTATCATCATTATCAGAGCATTGTCCCCAAAAAGAAAAAATAGAAAGGCCAAAGAAAAAAAAGAAAAAAAGGAAGGCCAAAAGAAAAAAAGAATGCCCCAAAAAAATAGAAAAAGGAAAAAAAGAAAATAAATAAAAGGGGGCAATGTTACTATCTCTTTTCCACACTTGTGCTTCAAAGTAGCACCATGTTCTTCATGTAGAGAGTCTCATATGTTGTCACTTTCATATACTTATTTTTCATTATAGAACTTGGCTTGTATATTCCTACGATGGGCTTCCTCAAAATGCCCTAGGTCTTCGTGAGCAAGCAAGTTGGATGCACACCCACTTAGTTTCTTTTGTTGAGCTTTCATTCATTTATAGCTCTAGTGCATCCGTTGCATGGCAATCCCTACTCCTCATGTTGACATCAATTGATGGGGATCTCCATAGCCCGTTGATTATCCACGTCAATGTGAGACTTTCTCTTTTTTTGTCTTCTCCACACAATCCCCATCATCATATTCTATTCCACCCATAGTGCTATATCCATGGCTCACGCTCATGTATTGCGTGAAAGTTGAATTTTTTTGAGATTATTTAAGTACGGAACAATTGCTTGGCTTGTCATCGGGGGTGTACAATTTGGGAACATTTTTGTGTGACGAAAATGAAGCATAGCCTAACTATATGATTTTGTAGGGATGAACTTTCTTTAGCCATGTTATTTTGAGAAGACATGATTGCTTTTATTAGTATGCTTGAAGTATTACTATTTCTTTTATCAGTATGAACTTTTATTTTGAATTATTTGGATCTGAACATTCATGCCACAATAAAGAAAATTACATTGAGAATTATGCTAGGTAGCATTCCACATCAAAAATTCTGTTTTTATCATTTACCTACTCGAGGACGAGCAGGAATTAAGCTTGGGGATGCTTGATACGTCTCCAACGTATCTATATTTTTTGATTGTTCCATGCTATTATATTACCCCTTTTGGATGTTTATGGGCTTTGTTCTACACACTTATTCCATGCTATCAATACCATGTTCTCCCCCTCTCTTGTGGAGATCTATTCGATGTAACTCTTTTTGCGGTGTGTTTGTCGAGATCCGATGAATTGTGGGTTTATGATCAAGTTTATCTATGAGAAATATTTGAATCTTCTCTGAATTCTTTTATGTATGATTGAGTTTGGTTTGGCCTACTAGATTGATCTTTCTTGCCATGGGAGAAGTGCTTAGCTTTGGGTTCAATCTTGCGGTGTCCTTACCCAGTGACAATAAGGGTTGCAAGGCACGTATTGTATTGTTTCCATCGAGGATAAAAAGGTGGGGTTTATATCATATTGCATGAGTTTATCCCTCTACATCATGTCATCTTTCTTAATGCATTACTCTGTTCTTATGAACTTAATATTCTAGATGCATGCTAGATAGCGGTCGATGTGTGGAGCAATAGTAGTAGATGCAGGCAGGAGTCGGTCTACTTGTCGAGGACGTGATGCCTATATACATGATCATGCCTAGATAATCTCATAATTATTCGCTTTTCTATCAATTGCTCGACAGTAATTTGTTCACCCACCGTAATACTTATGCTATCTTGAGAGAAGCCACTAGTGAAACCTATGGCCCCCGGGTCTATCTTTTATCGTATAAGCTTTCAATCTACTTTTATTTGCATCTTTACTTTTCCAATCTATATCATAAAATACCAAATATATATTTATCTTATCATACTATCTCTATCAGATCTCACTTTCGCAAGTTGTTGTGAAGTGATTGACAACCCCTTTATTGCGTTGGTTGCGAGTTCTTTGTTTGTTTGTGTAGGTGCATGGGACTTTTGAGGAGCCTCCTACTGGATTGATACCTTGGTTCTCAAAAACTGAGGGAAATACTTATGCTACTATTGCTGCATCACCCTTTCCTCTTCAAGGAAAACCAATGCAAGCTCAAGATGTATGTCGGCGTTCTGGGAACGGGGGTCCCCTGACTTGCCTGCCTGCGTCCTGCGGCGTGGCTCAAGTGGTGGCCTAGTACGGCCCATGTTCATCAGCACAAGACTCAAGACCCTCGCGAGGGGCCAAGCCTCGCGGGGCGGATGACACACGACTTCCTCGGGAACAGCCTTGCTAGGCAGGCTCGCGAGGAGGCGGAGAGATCAAGGCAGGGTACCTCGCGAGGTGCTCATGACGCAAGCCATGACGATCGAGACCAGGCGGGCGCCAGGCGGGCGCCGGCCTGCGCAGTGTCCTTGTTTCCTCTTTGGTGCAAAGGGGGCAAGCACAGGCGTGGAGTACCGAGGCATCAGGCAAAGGTTCCCATTTTGGTGCAACGAGACCAAGACCAGCAGAGCGGCAGGATGGAGGTTACCATGGAGCCTAGGACGGTGTCATCGCCAGTGCCTTTGGCAGCCGAAGACCAACTTTAGTCAGGATAACTTGTACTAGATGTTCCCCTTCGAAATGGTTGTTGTTGGCGCGCTTCCCGCTCAATATTTGGGTAGATGACCAGGGCCTCTATAAATAGGACTAGCCACCACAGAGGAAGGGGAGGAGACCGGAGAGAGAGCTAGACAGAGAGAGAGGCGATCGAACTCACCCAAGCAGTTCATCACACCAGCTCAAGAACACCTCTCGCAAGGATGTTCTTCCCTTGTACTGTTCATCATCAGCCCCTGAGGCAATCCACCACACCACACACTGGAGTAGGGTATTACACCACAACAGTGGCCCGAACCAGTATAAATCTTGTGTCCCTCGTGCCGTTCATTGTTTAGCTTCGATCCTCACGAGGCGATCGGACGTGAATCGGTAGGGGGAAGATCTTCGTGCGCACCCCAGAGTTCGAACCTTAAGGGTCTGCCGGAACCCAACATCCGACATTTGGCGCGCCAGGTAGGGGTGCGCCGAAATCTTCCTTCTTCCGTCCTACGTTCCGCCGCTTCACCGCCTCCATGTCCAGCGACCCGACGGCCAACTCCGACCGCTGGGCGGCATGGCCTGCCCATGCTGCGCCGCCTGCCCAAGGTGACCTCAACCCCGCACCTCAGGCAGCCCATGCCCCACAGAACGCTGCGGGGCGCGGGCAACGCGGTCAGGTGTCGCCTGCCCTCACTTCACGGCAAGTACGGTTGGCAGCAAGGGCCTCAAGCCATGCTGCGGCCACGGCATCGCACACCAGACGGGAGCAGGCGAACATGAGGGCCGCGCTCACGGTGGCGCCAGAACTGCTGCGGCGCAGGCTGCAAGAAAGCGGCCGCGACGTGCTGCTGGAGCGCGTCGCCGAGCTCCTGGATGCCGCTGCGTCAGGAGCTCCCCCATTCTGCGTCCAGCTTCCACCCCAGGCCCCGGGCGGGTCACGAGGAGGACCAATCCGTGCCCACGCGCCCCCGGGTGCACCTCAAGGCTTCATCAACACCGGCCTGGTCATCAGCACCGGTCAGCAAGCTGCGCCGGCACCGCCCCTGGTAAGCGAGGGCATGTGCATCGCTGTCTTCGTACCAAGCGGGCCGCCACCCTACCGTCCCCAAGATGGAGCTTCAAGTCGAACTGCATGGCACGCGAAGCACCACGGCGAGGCCTTTGGGGTGGTAACCCCGAAGGCCTATGTTCCCCACATGGTGGATCGAGGGTACGCGCTGGAAGAAGACCACGACTCGTTCCTCGGGCCAGGCTGGGAGGAAGAGGCGCCAGAAGCCGAGCTCTTTCAGGAGCCTCATGGGAGCCTCGACAATCGTGCCAGCGGCAGCAACTACCGGGTATAGCTAATTCCTCAGGAGTAGGCTTATGCTAACCATGGATCACAGGAGGTTCTGGTCGCTGCAGCGGATGGCTGCCCCAGTGCGGCGATCTCCTTTCCCTTAGGAGGAGGGCACTGGGGGCAGCAGGAGAGGGGTCGGGAGCCAGGCTCCCCCCACGGCATGCGGGCGTTCTTCGGAGGTAGGCCCTCTGCTGGGGAGGTGCCCTAGGGCCTGCCCACGGCAGAGGACCGTGGTCATCGGGGGAACCGCTGGCGTCCCCTTTTCCCCATTGGCGTCGTCCTGGTTTCCGGTCGCCGTTGATGGTGGTCAAGGGTGGCGCAAGGCGGGGCCCTCATCTGGCGATATGAAGCAACGCCAGTACCTGTGAAGAAGTCCCAGTGCCTGTGAAGCTCGCCGCCCATGACACTCTCACGTAATAATGAGTTAAGGCTATACACACACCCGGAGTCTCCGGAGAGCCGCCCTTGGGCCTCGGGGGCTCCCTCCCATGCCCAGTGGCAGCACTTAGCTCCGCGCTGATGAGAAGACGTCGAAGAGTAGACTAGGTGCCAGACGCGGCCTTTTGCTCTTGCTTCTTTCCGTGTGAACAAGCTTTCTCATTTCGAATCTAAGTTGAATTCGAATTTGTGTTTGTGTGTTCGGGGAGGGGTGTCGTGTCTTATTCATGTGCTTTCTCACGCTCCGATTTCTGTTCAAGTTGGGATTTACACTAGCTGCCTCCCTCTCACGGGGCCCTCGCGAGTAGGACAGGGCCCAGCACCTGCGCCCGCCGTCCCGCAGCCGATGTTCGCTCCAGCCAGGCTCTCGCCGCATGGTTAAACGGGACCCTCATGAGGCCCTTGGATGGACACTGCGAGCCCACTCAAGGCTCGCCAAGACAAAGGTAAAACCACGACAACCCATTCATCACGAAAATCATGGCATCATGCAGGCGCCCATCCAGCAACGATCTCAACAACACGTAGGCAACAATCTTTTTACATGAGGGGCTTCCCCTCCCAAAATGCTCTCACAACCTTTAGGGCCACGCCCGAGTCTCTTCTTGCGTAGGACAAACAGCAGGGGGGAGCACGGGGTTAATCGGACATGTCGCTCACCGGATCCCCCAAGGCATCCCCAAAGGCGTCGCTGGCACCGCCGTTTTCGCCACCAGCCTCTTCATCGCCGTTGTTGGCACCGTCTTTACCACCGTTCACCACGTCGCCTTCATCAGTAGCAACGATCACCCAGTCGTCATCGGAGGTGAAGGCCAGGATGAGCGCATCTACATCGTCCTCCACCCACCGCGCTAGGTCGCCTCAGACGGCCTCAGGCACCGGGGCGATGGCGGCATCAAAGTCGAAGAGGGGATCGAGGTTCTAGAGATGGCTGAAGACGCGGGAGAATGCCCGCGTGAGCAGGCCATGGCTCCGTTCCTCCACCAGCTGGTGAGACCTCTCAGAGCGGTTCTCTAGATGCGTCACCACGTCGGTGAAGAACTGGAGGTTGCCGACATAGTTGGTCACATGCGGCTCCTCGGCGGCAGCCTCGCAGATGTTGCCGAAGGCCACGTTAGCCCTTTCCCTGAGCGTCCGGAGCATGGGGCCATGCAGGTGTTCCAACCTCTACCGCTGGCGGATCTCGTTCGCATTTTGCTGCGCGACAGCCTCGGCATCATCAATCCTCCATTGAAGAAGGAGCAGTTCGGCGCGGGAGGAGGCCAGCTCAGCCTGCGTCGAGCTTAGTGCGACGGCAGTGGCCTCAGCTTGCTGCGTGGCTTCAGACAACTTGGTCCTAAGGGCAGCAGTCCTGTCCGCGGCTTCAGCCTTGATCAACTCCAGCCGCTCTTCATACTCGCGCTTAATGCCGGCGCGAGCCTCCGCCACACGACAGTCGATCTCCTCCTGGATCCGGGCCTCCCGCGTGCCGACATCGTCCTCCGCCTGGGTCACCTGGCGCTCCCTCGTCTCCAACCACTCCAGATCGAGGTTGCGCTCGGTAGTCTCCAGCGCCAATGCTTCCTCGCGCCTCCGGAGCTCCTCCTCTTCAGCGGGCCCCCCTTTCAGCAGTGCAAGGGCAGCTCGACACAGCTCCACCTGCTGCTCCAGGGAGTTGCACCAGTCTTGGAGCTCCCATGCGTGCTCCTCCGCGGCTTCGCATCGCCTATCTGCCTCCTGAGCCTCCTCAAGGGCCCGGGAGCAGGCCTCCCGAGAGGCTGCCAGGGATGCCTCGGCCTTGGCATTTTCGAGGTCACGCTGGTGGCGCGTGAGACTGACGGCCGCCTTCAGCTTGCGCTGCTCCTCGACCAGCTTCAAGCCTTCAGCTTCGAGACGCGCGTCTTCGGCCGCCAGCTCTGCACCGAGCTGGCTCACTGCATCGGCTGCCCACTGGTGGAACTCTTGGCGGACAGCGTTGCGTTCCCGCGCATGCCCGAGCACGTCGTCAACGCCATCATCCGCCATCAACGCTGGTGAAGGGCCCTGGAGTGGTTCTCCCCCTCTCGGCAGGGGGCCGGGGGCTGGTGCCCCAGCGATCGCCTAGCGGGCCCCACAAGGGACCCGGCCAGGCGTCAGTCCACCTCCCGCTGAGGACCCGAAGATCGACTTCAGCCATTCGCCGCCTATGATCAGTGGAGGACCTCGGGGCAAGCTGGTTGTGCCCAAGGAGAGCTCACGAGGGAAGAGCGGCGCGCCAGTAGGTTCAAGGTGCGCCGCAAGCCGGCCTGCATGTGCAGTCGAGCTTGCACCAAGGGTGTCACCCAGGCTCAGGGTTATCAAGGTCGGTGATGGAGGAGGAGCTTGAGGAAGCGGCTCCTCAGCTGGCTCCGCGAGCCCGTTAGAGGGGATCCTGAAAGACCACAGTCAGAAAAGGGAGAGGCAAACACCAAACTATAAGAAGGAGGGACTTACTCGTCCATGGCAAAGTACTTCCTGTGCTTCAATGGGCGGTGCGGGCGATCATCACCACCGGAAGCCTCCTTCCTCTGGCGTAGGGCCTTGAAATCTATGCGGAACCGGACCAAGCTCGCGACGTGAGGGCCGGCGCGCAGCATAGGAGCCGAAGCATCAGGACGGCCCACATCAACGGCACCGGCCTAAGAGGAGCGACCAGGTGCCACCTCTTGGTGGCCTGCCGAGGCCTCGGAGGCTTCGGCCTCAGGAGCGGCAGGTCGCGCCCCCTCGTCAGCCACCACCTCGCGAGGGGCTCTGTAAGCTCCAGAGGATGACGCTTCGGGAGCCCCACGCGACATCAGCACCTCGACATCAGGCCCCTAGCTCCTGCCAATACTTGCCTCCCTGCAACGACTCCTGAGGCAAGGTCGGCGCGGGCGGCTGGGGGAAGGACCACAGCAACCGAGCTCTCGCGGGGCCCCACAAGACCAGCCGGGCGCAGCCCCCATTCGTTGAAGCGGGGCATCTGCCTCACAAAGTCGACCCTGTTTGTGCAAAGATACAATAGGGTGCCTCCATGGCGAACACTGCCAGGAGAGGGGTCGCCCGTCAGGACCTGCAGCACCTTCTTCAGCATCTCAGGCACGAGATTCCCTTCCTGGAGCCTCATACGGTCCTGACGACCAGAGTAAGCCCACATTGAGCGGGAATGGCGTTGTAGAGGAGCAATCTGATGCTGGAGGAACTCCTTCACCACCCGGGGCACCGTCACCCCGAGCTCCCTCAGCCTCTCGAAGCGATGCCAGGTGAAAGCGAGCTGGGGGATCGTAAGCTCCTCGTGACCCCAACCAGGATTGGGAATAGCGGGCAGCGTCGGGTGCACGAGCAGAGGGCTGGGCACCCCAACATCCACATACAGCCACCACTCCCGGAACCCGCTCGCGGAAGGTGGGAGGCCAAAATCGATCCCCGAGGCGGCCGTCTCCGGTGCGGCCTGGAAGCTCACGCACCCCGAGCACCGGGAAGGATCAGACAAGCGTAGAGAGAAGAAGTGGTGCAGGAGGGCAATGGAAGGAGGAATCCCCACCATGGCCTCGCAGACCAAGGCCCAGACAACAAGCAGAGTAATGGATTGGGGGCCAAGATGCATCATGTGGATCTGGTAATGGGAAAGCACCGCGTTGAAGAAGGCCGAAACAGGGGGAACCAGGCCCGCCCACAAGGCGTTGGCAAAGAATCGGACCTCCGTGACGATCCTATTGAAGGAGGCATGGGACGCGGGCCATACTGTCGTCTTCCCGCACTCATTGAAGCTGGAGGCAAGCGCAGAGTAGACCTTCTCTAGGGCTTCCAGATTGAGTATGAGCGACTTGTCGACGGCGGGAGCAGCCGCCGGAGGCGCGCTGGTCGAAGGCGCATGCTTCTTCCCCTTATCCTTTTTCGTTGGCGCCATGGCAATGGAAGGGGGAAGAACTCAAGATAGATTGGAAGCGGAAGCAGGGGCTCGAGGAGGAAAAGGGAACAAGAAGCGCGCATGTAGCAAAGGGAGGATAACTGTGTACAAGCCTCATGGCCGCCTAGCCAGGCGCATAATGAGGGAGCATGGGGAAGCGGAGGCTCCCACGTCCAATCAACCGCCACGCGGCATCCAAGGCCACAGGCTGATGGGGCCCACGGCGCTCCATACTTGCCCCTTCGCTTCTCTGCTAAGCCAAGACCGAGCGCGCCTTGGTCCGATGGCTACTGTCGGTGTTCTGGGAATGGGGGTCCCCAGACTTGCCTGCCTGCGGCTTGCGGCGTGGCTCAAGTGGCGGCCCAGTACGGCCCATCTTCATTAGCACAAGACTCAAGACCCTCGCGAGGGGCCAAGCCTCGCGGGATGGATGACACATGGCTTCCTCTGGAACAGCCTCACTAGGTAGGCTCGCGAGGAGGCGGAGAGATCAAGGCAGGGTACCTCGCGAGGTGCTCATGATGCAAGCCATGACGATCGAGACCAGGCAGGCGCCAGGCGGGCGCCGGCCTGCGCAGTGTCCTTGTTTCCTCTTTGGTGCAAAGGGGACAAGCACAGGCGTGGAGTACCGAGGCATCAGGCAAAGGTTGCCATTTTGGTGCAACAAGACCAAGACCAGCAAAGCGGCGGGATGGAGGTCACCATGGAGCCCAGGACGGCGTCATCGCCAGTGCCTTTGGCAGCCGAAGACCAACTTTAGTCAGGATAACTTGTACTAGATGTTACCCTTCGAAATGGCCATTGTTGGCGCCCTTCCCGCTCAATATTTGGGAAGAGGACCAGGGCCTCTATCAATAGAACTAGCCACCACAGAGGAAGGGGAGGAGATCAGAGAGAGAGAGAGAGAGAGCTATACAGAGAGAGAGGCGATCGAACTCACCCAAGCAGTTCATCGCACTAGCTCAAGAACACCTCTCGCGAGGCTGTTCTTCCCTTGTACTGTTCATCATCAACCCCTGAGGGAATCCACCAAACCACACACTGGAGTATTGTATTACACCACAACGGTGGCCCGAACCAGTATAAATCTTGTGTCCCTCATGCCGTTCATCATTTAGCTTAGATCCTCATGAGGCGATCGGAAGTGAATCAGTAGGGGGAAGATCTTCGTGCGCACCCCAGAGTTCAAACCTTAAGGGTCTGTCGGAACCCAACATCCGACAACGTAGCAGCATGGTCAACGGATATGCCCCCATATGTGGTGCTAGGGGCTGCCCGCATGTAATAGGGTCCATAGTTCGGCTCGACCCTATTAATACACAATAGATTGAATTCTCATGGTTCATTAAGAATAACCAACTCTTCGCACGGTCACACCAGATTCTTTCACCTGGGGTTTTCTTCTTTTATAGATGACAATCATGCTACACCCTTCGAGGATACGGCACAACAGAGACAAAGGCGCAAATGAGCAATAGGGCCCCGTTCAAAGGTTTCTTTTTAGATTAAGACCCTGTGTAAACCTTTTTTTATTGTCTCTTGTTGCCTCACATCCTCTGGGCACTTAAAATAACCAAGAGGGATACTGGCATTATTAGCAAGCTTTTTTGTCACGCCAGATTAATGCACGTACCTAGAAATTCAGGGCTCATTATCGAGGGCGGTATTCAGCCCAGTATATGTTGTAAAGTACGAATACCTTCAGGAGTGTTCGGCGTCGCGAGTTTGGCCTTATATGCATCAGCTCCGAATCATGTCTTTGGTCAATAGTTGGGTTTGCCTGGCTCCCGTGTTTTGCTACCTTACGTTCCGCTCCATCGTCTAAGGTGGCACCGGGAGAACTACTGCGATTGTGCCCTGGTTCATCCGGATGAGCACCTCAGTAGAGAAAGCCGAAAACTAACTGTCATGCTAAAGCGAGAGACTGGTCAACCACTCGATGAATCAGCAAAATCTTCACGATTCCTCCACATTAACAAAGGACCGGTTTCCCGGTCACGTGTGTACACACACCGTATTCGGATGAACGCAGACATACCAGTGGCTATATAGTAGCCCCACCGTCAAACTCCTATGGCTAAGTGAAAGTGTTAAAGCTATATAGTCCGATTGCCTCGTTCACCGCGCTACCACCTCCTTAACGGACCAAGAAGTTGGATCAAGTGTGATTACGCGGTTTGCCGAACACCCCTGCATTATATGCGAGGGGGCTGAAACCGACAACTGCAAACTTTCAGGTTATATACATATATACATAAGCGGCCGCACAGGAGGCACTACAATACTTTACGGGCAAAAGTATAAATATAGCATTTATTATCAAAAGCATTGTTTTTACAATCAAGATACATGTCATTGGAACATGGTATTCTTTGAGCACCGAGCCTCTATTAAACGGGCACCTTCTAAGACTTCTTCAAAATAGTGCTCCGGCGAGTCCTGGCCCCCGGGCGGACCCCCGGTTGTAACATCGGTGGCCTCCATCTTCGCCCAATACGTCTTAACATGGGCAAGGGCCATCCGCGCACCCTCTATGCACGCCGACCTCTTGACAGCATCCATATGCGACGCAGCACAAATAAATCATTGCACCAAACCAAAATAACTATCCGAACTTGGTTCCTTCGGCCACAGATGATCCATGACAGCCCTCATGGCAAGCCCGGACAACCTATGGAGCTCGGCCCACTCAGCCATTTGCTCATTCAACAGCAGCGGATGCCTTGGATTACTGAACTGCGAGCAGAACAATCTTTCCACCTCATGATCTTTTTGATCTTTGAAATACTCAGTCGCATCAGTAGCACTCTTCGCTAAATCCAAGTATGCGTCTGCAGAACTCCAGAGTTGATTAAGAGGGGCATACTTTGGATCACCAAACTTCGTTTGCAATAAAAAGGGCTTCCCAGCCATGATATCACTGGCTTGCCAAAGTTCCTCCCGCGCCACTCTGATTTCAGAGCAAATTTACTTTGCTGCTTGCAAGGCCTTCTTTAGGGAAGCCGTTTTCGTTTGGTTTTCCCCTCGAGAAGCTCATATCGGCTAGCGGCATTTTGCAGCTCAAGAGCCTTGTTGGCTATTTTATCCTCACTCCGGCGATGAGCATCCTGTTCGGCTTTTAATTCTTCGGCTGCCTTCAGGGCGGCTGCATCACTTCTCCTGGCTTGCTCCTTGGCCCGGGCAAGTTCTGCCCGAAGGGTCTCCACGGCGGCAGCTCCATCTGCTGTCAACGCATATTATAAATACTAAGCATCATGCTCTTATTAATATTTGCTGACCACCCAAATATACATACCCTATGCCTCGTCAAGCCACTTGTTCACAAGCGTGATGTCCGCATCCGCCACGTCAAGTTGCCGCCTCAGTTCGGCAAATTCAGCAGTCCGGTCAGGCGCCGGATCTGCAGCCGCCAACGCACAAAAGCAGTGCTATTATTAACTAAGACTATGATCCTCTTCTCGCCTCGTCCCGACGGCAACCGGAGTCTTAGGGGCTACTATCTATACAAAGCACACCTTGCGTGTACGGTACAATCAAAAATATATATACCACTTTGCGTACCTCAAAGCCTCTTAGCAGGCTCGTAAAAGCTTCATTCAACCCGCTTTTCGCGGATGAAATCCTCTCCACCACCGTACCCATTAAGATACGATGTGCCTCTGATATATCCGCTTGCTTCAGAAGACCCATCAATGTGTCCGGTTGCACATTGGACAACCCCGGGCTTTTTTCTGTTGGTCTCCTTAGGAGCCGAGAACTCTAGACTTCGGGCACCGAAGAGTTACCTTCTGGCCTTTGCGGATCGGGAGAGATCCTCCGGGACGACACCTCAGGGTCGTCAGCCTCATGGGGCGGGGAAGCAGGAGGAGGCGTTTCGCTCTCCATCATCTCTGGAAGAAGATCCCCGGAGGACGAACATTGTGCAGAGGGGCTATGAGCCGGACTGCCAAAACATATGTTTCGGTTGTTATTCACAGGAAAAGAGCTGAGCATACTTAATAAAGTGCCTTTGTTCACTTACGGCTCAGTCGACGGATGGCCCCCTTGTGGGCGCTGTGCAGTAAGGATGCCCTCCGGGGCAGGGCCCGCTGGTGAAGGTTTCTTCGCTCGTTTGGAAACCTCTGTTTCCAAATCTTCAGGGGCGGCCCTTTTCTTCCCGTGGGGAGAGGGGATTCTAGATTCTCCTCCCCGATCATCCTCCAACGCGGGGGCACTAATTCCCCCGGTTACGACGCGTAATGTACCTCCAGCATGAAGCCCGCTTTCGGCTTCCCTATAAGTCCCCTCGTCCTCCCCTAATGGCACTTGATAAGGTGCGCGGGCCAGCAAGTGAGCCTTCGGGAAGAGGGGTCGAACACCTGATCCTCTCCGCCTTTCTTATCCATCCCTAGCCAAGGGTGGTTTTTCAAGATAATGTTGTGGCAAATATGATGACAACATGTTCGATCGCGGAGTTACTTACTTGGGTATCTGGACGGTTGCATCTGAGACCCGCATCCTCTGTTGTGTCCGGACACTTTACTCATGATCCGAAGAATAATTGATACATCCCTTCGAGCATCGTGCTGAAGAAGTGTTGAGTGGTTCACGGTCCTTCAGGGTTGAACTCCCACATATGGAGAGATCGACGTTGGCATGGTAGGACCCAACGAACTAACATCACTTGAATTACTTTGACGAGACTGATATCCCTCTTGAGGAGATCTCGGATGTGGCTTTGCAATGCCAGCACGTCATTAACTGGTCCCTAGTCCAGCCGTTTGTTGACCCATGATGCAAGCTGTGGCGGAGGGCAGAGCGAAAGGCTGGGGCGGCTACCCACTTTGTGCCTCGTGGTGCTGTGATATAAAACCACTCCCGTTGCCATAGATCAGACACCTCCGGGAAGGAACCCTTTGTCCATAAGGCGTCGGCACCTTTGCTTATTATAGCGCCTCCGCACTCCCCGTGTCGCCCGTCGATCATCTTTGGCTTCACATTGAAGGTTTTGAGCCATAAGCCGAAGTGTGGGGTAATGCGGAGGAAGGCCTCACACACGACGATAAACGATGAGATGTGAAGGAAGGAATCCGGAGCTAGATCATGAAAATCTAGCCCGTAATAGAACATGAGCCCTCTAACGAAGGGATGAATAACGAAGCCTAGCCCTTGGAGGAAGTGGGAGATTCATACGATGCTCTGATTGGGTTCGGGAGTAGGGATAACCTGCCCTTGAGCAGGAAGCCTGTGAAGGATTTCGACGTTTAGATACCTAGCCTCCCTAAGCTTCTTAATGTCCTCCTCTTTGATAGAAGAGGCCATCCACCGGCCTTGAGGGTTGGATCCGGACATGGTTGCAGGTCCGGAGCGCGTGGGCTGAACCTTGAGTGTTTGAACTCAAGGTAGGAGAAGGGAAGGATCAGGCGTGAAACAAAAGGGCAGGTCTTGACCTCTTTATATAGAGGAAGAATATCAAGCGTCCTCCGTGCGGCCGTTTGGAACTTTCCTAACCCAAGGAGTCGTACTAATAGAGCGGTTCGGTTACCCACGCCCGTATTGATGAGAATCCCGTGATAAGGGGAACACGATCTCTGCTTCGACAAGACGTGCCAATAAAACCACCTCGCAGGACGTGCAATGCCAGATTGGGAAAATGGTTTGAATAAAACCATGCCACGGCATGATGTCACGCTATGGAAAAGTTGTTAGTAGATTAGATTCGTGGAATATTGTGCTGTCAACGGTGGTATGTGGAATTTGTTTTGCAGAGCCGGACACGATTCTTGTGTTCAAGATCTTTTTTCGAGTATTCGGAGAAGGAACCCGCCTTGCAATGTCGAAGACAATCTGCGTGCCGGACTCGTCGTCATTGAAGCCTGGTTCAGGGGCATCTGAGGGAGTCTTGGATTAGGTGGTCCTCGGACAGCCGGACTATATGCTTATGCCGGACTGTTGGACTATGAAGATACAAGATTGAAGACTTCGTCCCGTGTCCAGGTGGGTCTCTCCTTTGCATGGAAGGCAAGCTTGGCAATTCGGATATGTAGATTCCTTTCTCTATAACCGACTCTGTGTAACCCTAGCCCCTCTGGTGTCTATATAAACCGGAGGGTTTAGTCCATAGGACAACAACAATCATAATCATAGGCTAGCTTCTAGGGTTTAGCCTCTACGCTCTCGTGGTAGATCAACTCTTGTAATACTCATATCATCAAGATCAATCAAGTAGGAAGTAGGGTATTACTTCCATAGAGAGGGCCCGAACCTGGGTAAACATTGTGTCCCCCGCCTCCTGTTACCATTAGCCTTAGAAGCACAGTTCGGGGACCCCTACCATTAACTGACTCCGTGTAACCCTAGCCCCCTCTGGTGTCTATATAAACCATAGGGTTTAGTCCATAGGACAACAACAATAATAATCATAGGCTAG